>NW_010928679.1:0-458 GCF_000633955.1 Camelina sativa | reverse complement strand
TATGATAACAAAATGAAAGACAGGATTCGTTTTTAATAGATATATTTCGCAAGGTTCTAGNTGAGATTTAATTGTTTAAATTAAGACTTTATCATACCTTAAACAATAATTTTTACCATTACGTAATTATATTTTCTATTCTAATTACATAGCAAAATACCACAATTTTAATTATATTACAGATAATTGTAATGAATATTATGAGTAACATTGTATTTCAAAGTTGATAAAAATTTGTTTAACTAATTATGGAAAATAAAATTTAATCTAAAATTCCAAAACAATGTTCAATTAAAAACATAAAAATTAAACAGTCTCAGTAATAATCAGCCTCGTACCGTTACATAAACCTCTCTTAGGATCTATATTCCTTAACAACATGACAGGTGCTCCTATTCTCAAAGTTAAAATATGGCTTGGCAGTCCAGAAACTTGAATACTGTTTAGGAATTCCTGAG
>NW_010928678.1:0-458 GCF_000633955.1 Camelina sativa | reverse complement strand
ATACTTAAAGAGCACAACTATGATTGATATATTGTATATTTTTTTTTGTATGAATGTTAATTCAATCAAAAAAAAGAACCCTGTTTACATTAGATGCATCCATAGTCTTATTTTTGGCAATTGAAACTAGAGATTGAATGTGAGAGAAGAGCTAGTGAACAGAAAGATGAGGCCGCCGGGCAGCGAACCATTTGCACAAAGCATCGTCGAACTTGCCTTGCGCCTGTAGAGACAGTAGCCTATTACGAACAGTGGTGTCAATGTCCTTTAATGGCTGAGATACAGTTGCAGGTTGATCCCCATGACGTCGCTTGTTTCGTTCTCTACATATAGCATAAAATTGTAGTTTGAAAGGCATATCGCAGTATGAATTGATGTGTCTGACCATAGTTGGAGCCGGAGATCTCGACCAGCAAATCTCCAAAACAAGAGATATACCGCTGTTGGGTGAGTCCACA
>NW_010928677.1:0-458 GCF_000633955.1 Camelina sativa | reverse complement strand
CGTTAGGTTTATACTTGAGAGGAAGATCTGGTGATGGGCTTTTGCCTCTGCATAAGCTTGTTAAAGCTTGGAGATTCGACCTTTCTAACTTTAGGCCTGAGGTTTCTGTTCTTACCAAGGATAATATCTGGGTTAAGCTTGAGGAACCGAGGAAAAGCTACGCGGAGTTGATTAGAACTGTTTTGGTTACATTGTATTGGATTCAGTTTCTTAGGAGGAATCCTCAAGCGTCTGAGAAATCTCTCTTGGAGAAGTTAACTAGATGTTTGAGGTGACTGGTTTGGTTTTTTTTTTTTAAGGTCTTTTGTTCTTTTCCTCTGGGATTTGTTTAGTTCTTTTGGTTTTTAACTCCTGTGGTTTTTGGATGTTGTTTGTGTAGGTCGTATGACGTGAAGCCATCGCAGAATGATCTGGTGGATCACATTGACTTAATCGCTGAAGCTGCTAAAAGAGATGTC
>NW_010928676.1:0-458 GCF_000633955.1 Camelina sativa | reverse complement strand
TCACAATTCTGTCGGATCACCTGTGAATTCCTTTATTGAACGTCATCGAAGTGTCAGCATTCCTATTGGATTCCCACCTTCGGCAAACGCCATCTCAGCCAGCAAGCCTGTCGGACTTCAGGAGCATGGCCACACTTTTGATAATTCAAATATGGGGATCCAAAGCATGCCAAATCTTCATCCTCATTCCTTTTCAGAGTATGTCGACAACTTTGCAAATGGTAGTCCATATAAGTCCTCTGCATTTTCTGAAATGGTCAGTGATGGCTCAAAAGCAAATGAAGGCTTTATGATACACAATGTTCGTGGAGTGGATGGCTTTAATGGAGGGGGTAAGTTCTCTATCTTTAAATTGCTACGGTTTTGATAAGCTTACTGTAGCACACTATCAGAGCACAATCTTGAAATGGTCCTTACAATTTTAGTAGACTGTGAAAAGCTACAGCGATGCTACCTTT
>NW_010928675.1:0-458 GCF_000633955.1 Camelina sativa | reverse complement strand
AGAGGCTCAGAGAGAATTATGCCACGACTTCGGGTGATTGGATCATTTGTTGGATCTAATGTTTCGTCTCTTCCTGTTATTGCACGCAAAGCTGGAACAAAAAATTCACCAACCGCAAGAAGGAAGTCAGGAACAGCTAGGATACGAGGTTGTTGAACCCGCAAAACACATGACTGAGAGGATGCTCGCCATCTATAATCCATCAGCAACATTGTTGAACATGGTGCGTCAAAATCAAGATCAGCCCTAGAGTTGACTCGCTTAAAGCTTCCCTTATTCAGAGAAAAGGGAAAAGATCCAGAGGAAGCTTGCTTGGAAGCATCGACTGATGAGCCGAGCATCAATCGCATTTCAGGCTTCGTGTTAGGACGGATATCAAGAACAGAAACTTTAGGAACTGACACATACAAGTCTGTCTCAGATAGTGACGTCATCCTGTAGGATACCCATAATCCTTC
>NW_010928674.1:0-458 GCF_000633955.1 Camelina sativa | reverse complement strand
TATATATATATATATATATATGTTGGATGTGTCTTAGTTTTAAAGAGCTCTTTGGCAAGTTCTTTAGATTCTTAATTTTTTTTTCCTAATTCTATTCATTGTGGGCTTCCAAAATTTTGGACCATTTGGTATTAAACTCTATTACAGATTGAAACATTTTCTTATAATCGTAGAAATCTACATCAAGATATATTGATGATTATTACGTTCAATGTAACCTTTCGTTAGCACAAACAACAACATCTGTAAGAAAATCTCACAACATCTAGGAAATGTGATCGTTTCCAAACACCAAAGAGATCATTCTTAATTGGCTTCATTTACAACAACAAAATTCTGGCCAAATAAATATAATTTTTTAAAATTGTAACTAGGATTTACCCCGTGGTACACCACGGGACAATTTTTGTATTAATTTTTCTGTATAAAAATTTATGATTTTGTATTATGAGTATATT
>NW_010928673.1:0-458 GCF_000633955.1 Camelina sativa | reverse complement strand
ATTAAAAGATATGACTAAAACGCATCTCTCTTAATTGAGAACATTATAGAGAAAAGATAAGTCCCAAATTTCCAGTTCACTCTCTTACTATTCCATTCAATTTTTTGACTAATAACTTAAATGTAAAAGTAACTAATGGTAGATTCCTCTTGCAGGTTTTTATTCCATACTGAAATGCGTGTAACAAACCCTTAGCACGAATTGGGTACAATATTTGTCTGTTCTTCAAACCATCTTGTAAGTTATTACTGTCTTTCTATCTATTGCGAAACTTTAATAGGTGTTAGTCTGTTTTAATATTCCGTCTAAATTAGTTAGTAAGTTGGACACTGATAAACCCATTAAAACCATATCATAGACGGATTATAGTCATTTGGAAATTAAAAACAATATAAGTAAATAAAACTTTTAAAATCTAGAGTAAAATCCTTGTTTGTTTGGTAGACTTTTAATATCTA
>NW_010928672.1:0-458 GCF_000633955.1 Camelina sativa | reverse complement strand
TAGTAGACTCACTTATAATCAAAAGGTTAATGGAAAATAGCGAATCTGAAACTATATACATTGTATGTACCATGATGTTACTTTATTTTGCTTTTGACTAGTAGTTTATCATGTCACGCAAATCTTTCATTTTGCTTGTGATATACATAAATACATTCTTTGACAAACATCGACCATATTATTCACCAGCAACATAAAAACCTACAAGCTTAAACGAAATATTCAAAGCTTTGTCAGAAAAACATGGGAACCTTCTTAGCATACTTGGTGCCCGGTCTCTCACTTGCAATTCTCGGTCTCTGGCATATAATCAATACCATACAATCTTACTCTCTTAATTTCCCAAACCCAAATTTCACCTCAAGATTTTGGTTCCCTTTCCCTTATTATAATAAAAATCTTAGACATCTCGAGCTTATCTTTATTATGATCGTTTCCTTCTTATCCATTTACCTATT
>NW_010928671.1:0-458 GCF_000633955.1 Camelina sativa | reverse complement strand
TTATGTATGTGTTAGAACAAACATACATAAAACAATATACTTTAAGGCGTACCTTCGCATTGCATATACCCAACTATTAACCAAATCTTCCAGATAAGCAACTTGAGACAAAATTCGAATATATCGACATCTGTCCTTTCCAGCATTGATTTTTACACTGATCCGTCCAACTAAGAGCTCAAGAACTTTTCGTACCTCAATGGAGACTTCCCTCAGTGATAAATAGGTGCCTCTATACGCTGATAATCCAACAGCAATAAGGCCTCTGACAATGCCCGATGAATCTTTCCCTTTAACATTGTTGGAATCGGAAGCAGTTATAATCTGCTCTGAGGAATTACAAGGACGAGTGATACACGAATTGAATGGCCATCCTCTCCAAGGACCAGAAACATCTGCACTTGGCCCTTGCTTAAGCTTTGATGTAACCCAACAAAGTTCAGCGAACTGAGGATACC
>NW_010928670.1:0-458 GCF_000633955.1 Camelina sativa | reverse complement strand
GGAGCAGCGCAACCTCTTTTTCCGGTACTAAACGAGATAAACCGAAGATCGTTCTCAGTCAAAGTGACTTCGGAGCATTCGTTGAGATGTCTCTCCGGTTTAAAGCTAAGTGGGTCGGCCCAAACTTTCGGGTTACGGCCTAGCCCATATCGGCTAAGAAGGACTTGGCTTCCTTTAGGGATGTGATATCCGGCGACGGTTGTGTCGGCAAGTGCCACGTGTGGGAGGTTAAAGGCCGCGACGGGATGGAGACGGAATGCTTCACGGAGGATAGCTTTGACGTAGTTTAGTTTAGGGATGTCGGATTCTTGAACGAGTCTTTCTTTTCCGACCACTCTGTCGATCTCTTCCATTGCTTTACGGAGAATCTCCGGTTTGTTTACCATCTCCGCCATGGCCCATTCCACAGCGTTTGATGGATTGTCTGGCGCCGCCATTACAAGTTCCTATTCATCATA
>NW_010928669.1:0-458 GCF_000633955.1 Camelina sativa | reverse complement strand
TATTGTAACCACAACATTGTGAATCTTCTTCATTTTCATCTCCCCCTAAAAGTTAAAAAAAAAAAACTTCAAATTGAGCTCAATAATCACACTTTTCAACGACAACTAAATCCCAAAAACAAAAACAAATTCAGAATGATTAGTAATAATTCTCAATTTCAGGTCTAACTTTGGACAAAAACGTTATAAAAGGAAACTAAAATCACAAAATAAAGGAATATAACGGAAAATTCCAAAAAGTCAAAACCAAGAAAAACATAACGGAAATACGAAATTTTCAGTTAAACCTGAAACGTCATGTTAACAACGGTCCGACCAGGTCCAACCCGTTGACCAGATCCAACCCGACCCGAATTCCACCACTCAACCGGAGCTCTAGCACCGCCCAGAGAAGCCAAAACGATCTCAGCATTACGTAGAGACAAAGGCAAAGATAGAATCTTTGGGAACCTCCGAGT
>NW_010928668.1:0-458 GCF_000633955.1 Camelina sativa | reverse complement strand
ACAAACTAATAACACTGAAATTTAACAAAGTTTTAAAAAAGCTTGATCAAAATAACAACAGATTTTACATAACCTTTAAGTGAAATTATTAGTAATACCCTTTTATAGATACCCCTTTTAAAAAATATCATTTTTCGCCATTTTAAGTTTTTTCTCTCTTTTGCACGACTACAATATGTTAGATTGATTTACAGAATTATTTTTAAGGTTTGGGTTCTCTATTTTACATTTATTGTATTGTTTTGAGGGGGTAGCAATTGAGATTTAGAGTTTGGAGTTTATAATTTAGTCATTTTGTATGTAGAAAAAGGTATTATTGAAAATGGAAAACAAGAGAGGGTATTTTTGCAAAAGTGTATAGCAAAGGGGTATTTTCAAAAGGGTACAGAATAATGGTATTTTTCAAAAGGGTTTGAAAATGCCCCAACAATCTAAGTCATTATAAAACATCAAAGAAT
>NW_010928667.1:0-458 GCF_000633955.1 Camelina sativa | reverse complement strand
GCTTTGGCCTGCAATTTTATGACATTTTGATTTTTAAAAATGGTCAATAGTTAGTTTGATGCATCTAGTTAATTAGGTTTAGACTTTTTAGTCTTGTCTTCATCATTTATATGATTTAACAAATCCTTTCTTTGTCAAAGTTGTGTGTGGGTTTGTTTTTTATGTGACATTTTCAGCTGGGAAACATAGGAGGGCATTTGAATGTTGCAGCTGAAACAAAGCTCCCAAGAGAAGTAGGCTACCCATCACGACTCATGTCTTAGACGTCTCACCTGATGCTCCATGGTTCAAACTTGCAGGTTCTGAAACTGACATAGCAACGGTTGTCAAGAATTTTTAATGAAGCTGAAGCTAGTGAAGGAGGATATGAGAAAAATGTTCTCTCTCTTGAACTGGTTTTCATCAACTTGCTTCTCCGGTAGCTGTAGAGTTTTGGTGGTGAAGATGGGAAGGAAAAA
>NW_010928666.1:0-458 GCF_000633955.1 Camelina sativa | reverse complement strand
TCTTCCCAACCTGAGAAAATGGGATTCACTTTTTAGTATATAAATATAAACAACTTATCGACGCAAATCCTCTTCTCACAAATCCTTAGTGCTGACAAAATTTATGGAACAAAGTACTCTTAGACCAGATATTAAGAAGACACTAATCATAATCAGAGAATAATGCGTAAGCGGAGATAGTGGATTATCCATTTGACTGCGAGAGGAGATGAGAGCAGTTAAAAAAGAAGGGATGTGCTCTGTCAACTCAGTACATTGCTTACTGTCTACTTGTTAACAATTCCGTGTAGGTGATAAAAATTGCAGAAACATATTATTGAGTACAGCATTAAAAAAGACTAAACACAACGAGAGAAAAGATTGGGTCACCTTTGGCAGCAACAAGCACATGGACGATGCCATTGCCTGCACAACATCAACTGCTGAGCAAATGGCATCCTTAACACTGTGTACGTTTA
>NW_010928665.1:0-458 GCF_000633955.1 Camelina sativa | reverse complement strand
ATTGATATTCACCACGGTGATGGAGTGGAGGAGGCTTTTTATGCTACTGACAGGGTTATGACCGTCTCCTTCCATAAATTTGGGGACTACTTTCCCGGCACAGGTCATATACAGGATATAGGTCATGGAAACGGAAAGTACTATTCTCTCAATGTACCGCTGGATGATGGAATTGACGATGAGAGCTATCATCTGTTGTTCAAGCCCATCATGGGGAAAGTGATGGAAGTTTTCCGACCAGGTGCGGTGGTATTGCAATGCGGTGCTGATTCTTTGTCTGGTGATAGGTTGGGATGCTTTAATCTTTCCATCAAAGGTCATGCTGAGTGCGTCAAATTTATGAGATCATTCAATGTTCCCCTACTTCTCTTGGGTGGTGGTGGTTACACCATCCGAAATGTTGCCCGTTGCTGGTGCTACGAGGTACTTTCCCTCTCTTCATTATATTGCTGCTCTTG
>NW_010928664.1:0-458 GCF_000633955.1 Camelina sativa | reverse complement strand
TCTTCATGTGAATCATCATAATCTTTCCCAAGTGGACTTAGTATAGTGTACAAACCTGCAACCGCAGGAGCTCCAATAGCAGCAGAGATACATATAGCGACTCCAATGGGAGGTCTCTCTGATCTCCTGTATCCAACATTAAGACCACAAAGCGCGTACTGAGCAAAACAATTCAAGTGAAGCAAAATGATAACAACCAGCATATGCATCCATTCATTAGGCTTATAAGTCCCGTTCTTGCAATAAGCATTCCTAAGCTTTGTAATATCATCATGCTTCCATCTACAAAGAAGCACCAAGTGATAAAACCGTTTCGGATGTTGATAAAGACACATCAAAGTAAACAAACCATTAAGGATCTGGTTGTTAACTTCAAACCAAGCATCTCTCTGTGACTTCTTAGGCAAAGCATGATTCAACATACCAGTCATAACCATGAAGAGAATAGCACCAGAGAC
>NW_010928663.1:0-458 GCF_000633955.1 Camelina sativa | reverse complement strand
TCAAAGAAGGGTTTGAAAGTGCTTATCGTGGATAAAGAAGGGGAGCCACAGAAGCAGACAATGAATGTCGTTTTCAAGGAAGTATTTCAGAATCTATGGAAATAGTTTGGGTATCCAACATCGGTTAACAGATTTCAGAATCTAATTAAAACAAAGCTATGTATGAGTTTTGAAAGCGAAGTCTTTATTTTTTAAAAACATTGGTCTAGGTTTTCATGAATCGTTAAGAGATATGGATGTTTTTTAAAAAAGATTAGAGTATTTAACCCAGAAGAAAATTTCATTATAAACCAATATTAATTATCTTAATACTCAGATGGAAATAATTTCGTCAAAATATTGTCCTTTACCAGAAAAATCAACAAAATATTTTCCTTCTTTTTTTGTTTTCCTATTATTACGTTCTCACCAAATCTGTTTACTAAAATCGTTGTAGAATATTTTATTCCGATTGAAAT
>NW_010928662.1:0-459 GCF_000633955.1 Camelina sativa | reverse complement strand
TAGATTCTTGCACATGGGGCTTAAAGGTTCGCGTAGAAGCCTATCCCTCTTACATGCAGAGTTAGACACCCTTGTTTGGGCTATGGAGTGCCTTCTAGCCTTGAACTTAGATAAAGCTCTCTTTGCTACGGATTGCTTAGACCTTCTAACAATGACGTTTAATATTGAAGATTGGCCGACCTTCTCATCAGAATTGAAGAATTTTATTCATTTCAAAGATAGATTTGTTAACTTTAGTATTAGATATATTCCTCGAGAGGATAATATCCGTACTGATAAACTTGCAAAATGTGTAAGAGCACGAAGTTTCTGCTTTTCCCATGTAAGCTCGTCGGAACCTAATTGGTTCTATCTCGAAGAAAGTCATCTTCAATAATTTAGTATATGAGATTTGATTGAAAAAAAAAAAAAGAGTGGTCAACTTTGGCTGACGGATGAATCTTGGGTCCCTCTTGGTGG
>NW_010928661.1:0-459 GCF_000633955.1 Camelina sativa | reverse complement strand
ATTATTCATCGGTCAGCTTTGACATTTCAGCATCTAAAATCACAATCGAAGATGAAGCTTGGTTGGCAACCGACGTGTTTGTAGCACCCGGTGTAACAATCGGCAAAGGGTCGGTGGTTGGTGCTAGAAGCAGCGTGTTCAACAATCTTGAACCAAACGGCGTATATATTGGTAGCCCTGCAAAATTTATAAAGCACCGCGTTAGCCAATGAAAATTCTAATTTACGGGCTTAATTTTGAACCTGAACTGANCCTGAACTGACGGGCATTGGTAAGTACACGGGTGAAATGGCCAACTGGCTTGCCAACGGAATGCACGAAGTAAGAGTGGTTACCGCCCCACCCTATTACCCCAGCTGGAAGGTTGACAAGGCCTACCTACGCCAGCCCTACCGCAAGCAACGCAATGGCAATCTAATCGTATTCAGGTGCCCGCTGTATGTTCCTGCTAAACCAACA
>NW_010928660.1:0-459 GCF_000633955.1 Camelina sativa | reverse complement strand
TTCAATTATATGTGTTTGGTTGCATTATAAACCATAATATTCCAATAGCCAACTGTATCCTTCTATTTTGTTTTGTTATCTTCTTCATTCTCCTCCTCTGTCCACCACCGCCAATCTCGCTCTCTTTCTTTTCGTATTTCTTTATTTATTCTTCATTTGTTTATTTATCTACTTATTCTTTTATTTTTAATAATAAATAATCGTTGGACTAGCTAAGACAACTAATAAAAAGGAAAAATAATAATCTGAAAAGTTATTATTAACAAAAAAATAAGTGATATTTCTCACAGTTTCTAAGGTTTATAATTGTTTTGTGAGATTAGAATTTAGGATTTAGGGCTAATTTTTTTTAAGTCTTTTGTCTATTTATATGATTATTAGGAAAATATTTAAATAAATATGTTAGATTTTTGGAAAATGAATTTATTCTACAAAAATACATATGATTGACATTTTTAA
>NW_010928659.1:0-459 GCF_000633955.1 Camelina sativa | reverse complement strand
GATGTCGGCTCAAGTGGTTGGCTCGATTGATTTCGACGGAAGCGAGCGTCGAGAGTGGCGGAAACGATGTCGGTTGGATCGAGTTGTACAGGCTCGAGTGAGGAACGACGGTGGCTCGAGTGTGATGCTTCGTCGGAACAGGTGAAGACTTACGGTGGTCGAGGTGATGTGTGTTGGTGCAGTTCCCTTCGTAAAATCAAGCAAGAGAGAGTGAGTGAAGTGAGATGATGATGTCGAGAGTGAGAGAGTTTGTCTTGGTTGGTGAGAGGAGAGAGTAGAGAGAGGTTAAATAATTAAAGGGATTGTGAAGGGGTGTGAAAGGGAGTGTGGTGGGTGAGTGGTGGTGGGATGATGTGAGAGGATGAGACATAAAAGTGATATGTCTAGTGAGGGAAAACAAAGGGTGAGATGATGGGTGAGAGGAGAAGAGTGATAAAACCAATAATTAAGATTCCCTCT
>NW_010928658.1:0-459 GCF_000633955.1 Camelina sativa | reverse complement strand
TCTTCCGTTTATAGAATTATTTTCAATAAAAAATTTGTAACTTGTGAAAGATTTGCACTTCTCCTGCTATTATTGCGTTCATCAACATCTTTGCTTTCAGAAAGAAAGAAAAAACCATCTTTGCTTCAAAAAACACCTCGTTGAAACAAAATGGAAATGCATTTGAACAGTTTTTTGCCCGTACTAATTCTTAGTTTCTAAAAAGATTGTTTGTGAAAGATTTCTAAACATTTGTTTCATGTTTGTATAAGGGACTCATGGATGCTTCTCTCTAATTTATAGACTCAAGGCTAACGTACCGATGTAAACATTTGATTATTTTTTTTAGTTTTTCTTTTTGTGTGGCTCCATGATAATAACATTTGGGTCAGCCATATGAAAGTCAAACCAGCCGCTGAAGTGTATCTTTCATGTTATATTTCAGTCAATATTTTTCACACATGTTACGTATTCTCACAT
>NW_010928657.1:0-459 GCF_000633955.1 Camelina sativa | reverse complement strand
AATGTTACTCTTTCTACGGTCAAAATATGTAACAATCCAATGCATTTTACAAATTATAAGAGTTCGAGTTGAATTTGGAGTGTTTAAACACCACTTTTACCCATTTTGTCCCGAAACAGGCTAAAATCGAGAAAACATTGATTCTAAGCAGTAAATAGCTTTGTTAATGTTTCTAGGGCCAAAATGTTTTACAGTCCAATGCATTTAACTAATTGTAAGAGTTCGGGATGAGTTTTGAGTGTTTAGACAACAGTTAAACCTGTTTTATCCCAAAACAGACTTCAACAGAGAAAACAGGCTAAAACCGAGAGAAAACATTGATTTGATGCAGTAAAAAGCTATGTTACTCTTTCTATGGTCAAAATATGTAACAATCCAATGCATTTGACTAATTATAAGAGTTCCTCATGAATTTGGAGTGTTTAGACAAAAGTTAAACCTGTTTTATCCCAAAACAGG
>NW_010928656.1:0-459 GCF_000633955.1 Camelina sativa | reverse complement strand
TGTGGCTGTAGTAGAGCTAGTGATATATGCAATAGCTCTTATTTTTATTTTATCATCTCTGTGTCAGATCTACCAGCAAGAAGAAACAGAGGCAGCAAGGCTGGCGAAAAAGCAAAAAACTTTTATGCCTTTGCATGCAGATTTTGATGAAGTCTCTGTGGAGAAAAAATCTTCTGAATCTAGAAAGCCTGACAGAGCTAATAAAATTTTCAGAAAACATATTTCGAAACCAGAAGATGAAGATGACAAGGCATAGTGTTCTCTCCTCATCCACCTCTTTCCCCTTCTATCTATCGGGATAGATAAAGCTAGGCATCTCTTCTGACAAAATATTTTCCTCACTGTAATGACAATGCGCAGATGGATGTTGTAGAAGACGACAGGCGTGTTATGGGAAAGGTATCCCAAGAGGAAGGCTCAGAGGTATGTCCGATGGCTCGTATAGTGTTGGGCAAGGCT
>NW_010928655.1:0-459 GCF_000633955.1 Camelina sativa | reverse complement strand
CAGGGTTTGGTAGGATTACCTGAGTTCCTTGATGCTTCTTGTGTTAGATTGACTGACTATGGCGGGAAGCTAGCTCTTTTATGGGACGATGAGCTGCCTTCTTTTTATGCGCCTGGCTTCCGCCATCACACACTGATTTGGTGTGCTGTGATTTCACTCGTAAGGCACAAGAGTAGTGAGATTTGGGGGAAAGTTGAGTGGTTTGATCATGTGCTTACAGTCCCTAGACGCTATACTTTTGTGAATGCTCTTGCTGCTACTGTTTGATTAGTGCTGTGAGAGTCACAAAGGCCTTCTTGAACGTGTCTCTGGTAATATCCTTTTGTTATAGACCTCCGATTGCCACATAACGACGGGAGAAAAGAAGGAAGAGAGAAAAGATACCTTGGAGATGGAACCTGAGATGGTAAGATACCTTGGATATCAATCAGGCGGCTCATGTGATTATTCTATCTATGG
>NW_010928654.1:0-459 GCF_000633955.1 Camelina sativa | reverse complement strand
TATCATATACATATGTAATAAACAATCTCAAAGAGGATGATGTCAATTGCGGTCAAAGTTTCTGAAACAGCACATTTTTATTTTTCAACTTTTGGGATTTATTCTCTGTTTTCTCTCCAAATTTAGATGAAAATAGCTTCTAGTAATTCTAAATTTGGAAGCCGTAACAGTAACGGTCTAATTGCCATTTAATGCACATTATATATCGATTCCATCTTTACCTGTCCCAATTTATTTCGTAAGCCCCAAGACTTGACGAAATTACGTATTAAGAAAACATAGCGATCGTTTGATCCAAATGGGGAGAGACCTGTTCTGGTGCTTCTTCGTGGTCGCGGTGGCGTTGTTACCTAAACCAACCATTGCGGGGCGTCTCGAGCTAAAGAATGAAATCACGGGGGTCCCTAGGGTCCGGAAAGCGAAGCTGGCTGTACGGTGCTGGTCAAACGAGGACGACCT
>NW_010928653.1:0-459 GCF_000633955.1 Camelina sativa | reverse complement strand
TGTGATTTTAACTCCAAAACCAGTAGGTAAAGTGACTGAATTATTTAGAGTTTCTGATAAACTCAAGAACAAACTCTTATCATGGCAAACATGATGTGTTGCCCCACTATCTATTATCCAAGATTCTGAGGATAAAATGTTTCCAGTGGCCCTCAAAACTCCAACAAAACCAATGGTAGAAGGAGAGAAAGCTATACCAGGTAATGCGGTAATGGTGGCACCAGAAGTAGAGGCAACATTGATAGGTTGGTGTTGTGAGTTGAAGTAAGCAATAACTCCATTAATCTGATCTTTGGTGAGGACCTTCGTCAAACCGTCGATCAAGTTATTTGTCTCTGTCATAGCAAGTTGTGCAATAACCGGTTTGATAGGAGCTGACTGTTTCTCAGAATATGGACTCTTCTCTGTCTGGTTCTTATGCTTATGTTTAAAACCAATCGGATAACCATGAATCTTGTA
>NW_010928652.1:0-459 GCF_000633955.1 Camelina sativa | reverse complement strand
ATCATATATAGTTAAGCTTAAACTTCGGATACATTAAAAACAGAACAGTTTCGACAATCACACAACTTCTGTTGTAGCAGTTGGACAGAATAGGATGAGCTCCACAGTAGCAAACCTTGGGGATTCCACCTCAACCTCGGGTTGAGGTGGGTATTGACTCGACTCAGCCGTGAACCTCAACGTACTCTCTGCTTCATCCATAAGAATCAAAGCCTCTATTTCTCTATCTGCAGTATCCTCTGAGTACCTATCATTCTCATAGGATGAGCTCCACAGTAGCAAACCTTTGGTTAATACTTTCATTAATACTTAAGTGATTGGCAAATATGATAATAAACTTATATATAATCACTTTAAAACATAGAATACAAAAACCAAGCAACTAAAACACGAAATACAAATCAAACAGGAAATACAAATGCATAGAAACTTAAGCAAGAAGTACAAACAACAAACACA
>NW_010928651.1:0-459 GCF_000633955.1 Camelina sativa | reverse complement strand
TTTTATCCCAAAACATGCTTAAACCGAGAAAACAAGCTAAAACCGAGTAAACATTGATTCGAAGAAGTAATAAGCTTTTTTACTGTTTCAAGGGTCAAAATATGTAAGAATCCAATGCATTTGACTAATTAGAAGAGTTCGGGTTGAATTTGAAGTGTTTAGACAACATTTATACCCGTTATGTCCCAAAACAAGTTTAAAACGAGAAAACAAGCTAAAACCAAGAAAAAATTGATTCAAAGCAGTAAACAGCTTTGTTTGGGTTTCTAGGATCAAAATGTGTGACAATCCAATGCATTTGACTAATTAGAAGAGTTCGGGTTGAATTTGAAGTGTTTACACACCACTTTTACCCATTTTGTCTCGAAACAGGCTAAAACCGAGAAAACATTGACTCGAAGCACTAACCAGCTTTGTTACTGTTTCGAGGGTCAGAATGTCTGACAATCCATTGCATTT
>NW_010928650.1:0-459 GCF_000633955.1 Camelina sativa | reverse complement strand
AGAGGAGGGTACGTATTCTTGCATTGGATCGCCATCTTTCTCGTTTGTTCTACTCGATTTAGTCTCCTGTTGAATACTAGTGATTGGTATTATTATCTAATCGTTAATCGACTTTTGTATTGGAAAATCTTGTGTTCGATTTCGAATTTAGAGGGTTGGTGTGTAGGAAGGAACAGTATCTCCTGTTATTATAGGATGGAACAGTATCGAAATTTAATTTAGAGGATTTAAGTCAGTTTTTCTTTTGTTCCAATAGCTCGTTTAAAGAACTGTAGAACAGATTTATTTCTTAACTGGTTGGGTTATAGAGATAACACTGGGAAGTCTAAAGGGTGGTTGGGTTATATATTAACTGGTTGAGTTGGGGGATCTTTTTCCGGGTTTCTTTTTGTTTCATAATTGAAGGGCCATGATGTTTGGGAGCGGGGGTTACGAGGTTGGATCAAAGAGACAAAGAAT
>NW_010928649.1:0-459 GCF_000633955.1 Camelina sativa | reverse complement strand
TATGAAGAGACAAAGATAAACTAGTGCGTAAACTTGGTAAACAAAATCACCCATGATGATATGAACACCGCTTTTAAGACTGTTTTGATTCAATTCAGTATTTATCGTGTTTATACTGCTTATGGAATTTAATGTCAAACAACCTACTTTTTCACGTAAGTTGAATATTCTCATTCGGTAATATCACGTTCACTTTGATATATATATGTGTTTGATATATTCTTCCCGTACTACCAGACCAGTCTAGCCGTCTAGGAAAAGAACATTGTATATCAATGTATCTATCAATAGCTCAACGTAACGACTCTTAGACAATGTTTTTTAAACTAGCCCGGAGACTGAACCATAAAGTCTTATGGATCACCGGGTCAATTGGTCGAACCGCCGGTCATTTAATTTTTATTTCTTTTAATATTTGTAAAGAATTAATATTAATTATATATATATATATATATATAT
>NW_010928648.1:0-459 GCF_000633955.1 Camelina sativa | reverse complement strand
TGCTCAATTTTAGCATTCAGGCCAAATTCTTCTCTCATCACGTGGAACCACTTTCTTCCTTCCTCCACTAATCCGCCATGGTTACAAGCTGAGAGAACTGCAAGCACTGTGACCTCATCTGGCTTTACTTCTTTCAGCATTGCCAAGAATAGATCCAAAGCTGCACGTGCATTCCCATTCAAAGCATACCCATGTATCATAGCATTCCAAGAGGCTACTTCTTTCTCTGGCATCTCATCAAACATTCTTTTCGCCTTCTCTATCTCCCCACATTTCGAGTACATATCAAGAACTGCAGTACACACTTTCACCTTCTTATCGAGATTTTTCCTCTGCACAAAATGGTGACACCATTCACCCAGACTGAGAGCACCCATGTCAGAAATAGCTGGTAGCACACACACAATAGTCACATCATCCGGATCTAGAGAGGTGGTTGCCTGCATTTCTTGAAACAAT
>NW_010928647.1:0-459 GCF_000633955.1 Camelina sativa | reverse complement strand
CGGGCAAAAAGAAATTCCAGTAAAACACTAGAATATAACGGGATTAATTAACCCTAAACTAATTGCTCTTTGGGAGTAGTTCCAAACAAACAAATTAAAAAAACCTTCAGTGGTAATTTGGTAAGCTACATTAAACATAATATCTCTTGAACTGATTTTCAGGAGTTAATTTTTAGGCTTCTCGGCCTAATGATCCACATCAATGTTACCAAATGAGTTATACTTCATCGTTTAAATATTTCATCAGTTAATTTGTGTTTCATTTTTTTGTATACTAAAACTATTTTTTTAGTGTACAACTTGTTTCAAGTTCAACAGGTGAATGGACTTAAGCATATTGATATAGTAACGCAAAGTTATACTGCATATTATGCGATACCAACAGAGTAACAGTCTAAACATGACAAGAGATGGGATCTTGGTCGTCCATGTTATATAGTAGAAAAATGATGTTTTGAC
>NW_010928646.1:0-459 GCF_000633955.1 Camelina sativa | reverse complement strand
TAGGCAAACGTTATGTTTGTCAAATCGTAAACAATCATAAATTCGTAATCACTCATCGATTTGGTCACCTAAATGTAAAAGTCCTAGTATTCCACTATCCTTTTACTATAGTGAAAACAAGAGAAACTCATGATTATTTGTTTCATTATTAGTATAGTATCTCCTAGATATACTAGTCAAAAATGTATTTTATAATGTGCACTTACAACAAAAGAATGAGCGAGATACATAAAACCATGTTTTTTTTTTTTGTGAAAGAACATAAAACAATGTTAGTCTAATGGTTTAACCAGTTTCATTGCTGTGTCATTTCCGAAATCTAAATCCGAAATGTTGCTGAAAATAGTACAATAATACAAAGAAAAAAAAAAGTTATCCTCAATTTATGTTTTTTTTTTCTTTATTTTCTTTGACATATAATTTTATTCATTTTCGCCAAACAAGACATCGTTTAATCCT
>NW_010928645.1:0-459 GCF_000633955.1 Camelina sativa | reverse complement strand
CTTTTATTTTTTTTAAAAGGAAACAATTAATTAAACCCTTTTTAGCGAAAATAGTTCAGGTGATTTTTAGGGTTCAAAAAAAGGAAAAAGGAGAGCTGAGGCTAAAGTCTCTATATATATACTCTACTTATACAGTATACATTGTTTCTCAACACAGCAGTCGCAACACGCAAACACGATAAACTAAAAAAACTCAGTTTTGTAATTTGATCGTCTCTCTCTCTGGTTTTGTAATTTGATCTCTCGAAGTCGAAAACATCGATCAATAACAATGGGTGGCTTGAAGAGGAAGATTGATACAGAGAAGAAGGTAGAGGGGAAAAAACCACGAGCGGTTACATTCTCGAAACGTCGGAAGGGCCTTTTCAGCAAAGCCGCAGAGCTTTGTCTTCTCTCCGACGCTCAGATTGCAATCTTAGCTACTCCGGTTTCGTCTAATTCACACAACTCTTTCTACAC
>NW_010928644.1:0-459 GCF_000633955.1 Camelina sativa | reverse complement strand
TATAGAAGATGAGAATTGTTGTAACCACCATGAACGTGGATCTGTTATTAGTGGAGTTGTGCTTCTCGTCGAGTAGAGGAGAGAAGATGAAAAGATAAAAACAAGTGTTTTGATGCTTAGGGTTATTTATTAGTATGTTTGTAGGCTTCATATATTGTGCATAAGCCAAAAACCCACTTATAGGTTAACAAAAAATTGGGCTTATGGCCTTTTTCTTGGGCTTAATATCATTTATACAGCAAATGAAAACCCTATTTAATAGTCCACAGATTTATTACGGTTTCTTATAATAGATTCCTATTTTTTTTTACACCATCTGGTTTACTTTTTTTCAATAATTATAAAAGAAAACAAAATCTGATGTGGCTTTATTTCATTGTTAGTTTTTTATTTGTTTTTTTACAGAATTATTTATCCACGATTGGTGGAGATTTTTTTCAGGATTTTTTTTTTTTTTTT
>NW_010928643.1:0-459 GCF_000633955.1 Camelina sativa | reverse complement strand
AGGATCCACCTGGTTTGCTACGACACTACACTTACTCTATGCACCTGCTTTTAGCTTCTTCTCCGATAAACTCTACTGATTCCATTGCCTTGCAACAATCATCTCCTTCGAAGCTCAGGTCTGACTTCTCTTCACCAATGTTGATCCGACTACAGACCTTGTGTGGATGGCTTGATCACCATTTCCATGGCAGAGAGGCTCCACCTGTTATGTTACGGTTCTGCATTTTTACTCTTCGATTCCTGGTTTTAGCTTCAACTCTGAAATCCCATGCTCCTAAGTTCCTGAAGTTTCATGGCATACTAGTCCTAAACTCAATTTGTCGAGGCTGTGGTTATGGTCTGAGAAGCTTCTCTACTAACAATCACCCCTCGATGATTCTAGCTGCTTATTTCAGGTTCATCTTTAGTGAGCAAACATGTACCCGCACCTCCATCACCTCCCGGGTCTTTGACCCCC
>NW_010928642.1:0-459 GCF_000633955.1 Camelina sativa | reverse complement strand
TCTCCAGAAGTCGGGTATGAAACTTTATAATAATTAATATTATTGTTATTGGAAGATTTGATCTTTGAATGAGTGGTTTACAAATATGGATATAGATCCTCTACGCAAGAGATGAAGGGGAAAGACTCGGTAACAGACTCCACTAAGCAAGCGAAAAGAACCAAAGGTGCACTTAAGGCTGTAAGCAATGAACCAGAAAGCACTGAAGGGAAAAACTGTAAATCGTTGAATGACCTGAATGGTGAACCTGATAGAACAAAAAGCAGGACTGACAAAAAGCAGAAGGTGACTCTAGCTATGCACCGGGAGAGTCAAAAAGATTGTGATGATAAGGAAGACCCCAAAACTAAAGGTGAAGACGGTCTGAAATTGGGGGAAGAATCAGATGCAGAGCCTGATGCTATGGAAGAAGACCAACAACTGCCTGAGATTCAAAATGCAGAAACCAAAACTGATGGA
>NW_010928641.1:0-459 GCF_000633955.1 Camelina sativa | reverse complement strand
CTGACCCTAAAAACAGTAACAAAGCTGTTTACTGCTTAGAGTCAATGATTTCTCGGTTTTAGCCTGTTTCGGGACACAATGAGTAAAAGTGGTGTCTAAACACTCCAAATTCAACCCGAACTATTATAATTAGTCAAATGCATTTGATTGTTACATATTTTGGCCCTAGAAATAGTAACATAGTTTTTTAATGCTTCGAATCAATGTTTTCTCTCGGTTTTAGCCTGTTTTCTTGGTTTAAGCTTGTTTTGGGATAAAACAGGTTAAAGTGTTGCCTAAACACTCTAAATTTAACCCGAACTCTTAAAATTAGTAAAATGTATTGTAATGTCACACATTCTTATCCTAGAAACAGTAACAAAGCTGTTTACAACTTCAAATCAATTTTTTCTTGGTTTTAGCATGTTTCGGAACAAAATAGGTATAATTGGTGTCTAAACACTCCAAATTCAACCAGAA
>NW_010928640.1:0-459 GCF_000633955.1 Camelina sativa | reverse complement strand
AGGATATACAAATTGAGAAGTTTTGAAAACAGTACAGAAGATTATAACAAAAAAAAACAGTTAAATTAATGTGGCAAGTGAGTTCTTGGGAAGCTATAGTTCTTGGAAAATCTGGAATAAACAGACTCTCTACAGTCAACTCTTTCAATGGAAGCACTATAAAAAGGTCAGTTATTTAATTCTTTTGATGCTATATAGTTATTAGTATTCTTATTATGAAACATTCACTTAATAATATCGAAAGTATTAGTGAAACAAACAAAAACACTTTCACTTAAGATAGAAGAGAATATTTGAGCTTTAGATTAGAGCATTTAATTGAAAGATATTCCATCGTATATGAACATACACATGCAAGTTTTAGATGGATGACCGAATTTGAACAACTGCTGAAAAAAAAGAAATTGTCTTGTATTCAAACTATCTCAGTCGTAACCTGAGATTAGGACAACTATAAAC
>NW_010928639.1:0-459 GCF_000633955.1 Camelina sativa | reverse complement strand
ATCATACGGTATCCCAGCGTAGTAATCTGGTGCTAGTTTTGCAGACACAGATTCCTTTTCTTCAGACTCAGAACCAGTCTTCTTTTCTGAAGCTAATGGTACCGACGAACCAGGCTTCTTTTCTGAAGCTGATGGTAACGAAGAACCAGACTTCTTTTCTGAAGACGATGGTACCAAAGATTCAGGCTTCTTTTCTGAAGCTGATGGTATCAGAGTTGCAGCCCCAGAACCAGACTTTTTTTTTGAAGCAGATTTAACCGAAGTAGCAGGTAAGGCAGTTATAAAGCCCTTTGCATCTACCATTACCACAGGTGAATCCAACTTACTGCTCTTTCTTACAAAACAGCTGCCATCCTCAGTTAATGAAACTTTCACTCCAATCTCTGTTGTCATCTTTGATGAAGAATTTCTTGCCACAAAGTCAGAAGATGATTTTACTCTTTTCTCTAAAAGGAAGCT
>NW_010928638.1:0-459 GCF_000633955.1 Camelina sativa | reverse complement strand
GTAAACTCAAACCGACATATAATTTTGTTCTAATTGTAAAATTTAAATCCTAACCACCTCATTTCTAAATCCAAACCGACATTGAAGAATGTCAAAGGAACTGATTTACAAGAGAGGATATAGATAGCTAAACCAGAGGGTGGCTATAATTGATAACTCTGTTGTAGAACAGGTTTGTAACCTTTCCTTTTGTGGCACTAGCTTCTTAAATGTTTGTTCTGATAGGAAATTATATACTCACACGCTCCTGGGAAGCATGGGATTGCAGTGAGTATTTTGTCCACAAGAAGCTAATGGTAAACTTCATTTCCAGGTATAAGGCACCGCTTACTTCGAAGGTGTCGTACGTCAGTACGTGGAATAAGCTTATCAAGGAGTTAGTTTTTTTTTTTTTACATTGTCAAACTTTGAGTTTTCATTATATGTATTTTACATTTTCTATAATGGATTTATTAAAAC
>NW_010928637.1:0-459 GCF_000633955.1 Camelina sativa | reverse complement strand
CATTGATGAAGATCCATTGCCGGACTTGAATAGTGTTTATTCTCGCGGAACAACATCTCAACAACATGCGTGCTTCTGAAGTCAAGCAAGATGCTGTCGGCTTCTCCGTCAAAACAGAGTTTGCTCCTCACTCTGTTTCTCCTGCTGTTGCTGCTGTTACCACTCGCAGTCGTGATCCTAATCGTTCCTGCAGTCACTGCAAACGTACGGGTCATGAAGCTTCAGAGTGCTTTCTTCTACATGGTTATCCTGATTGGTTCTTTGAACAACAACGTTCTTCCTCTGGTCGTGGTGGTCGCGGTGGCGGTCGTTCATCCTTCTCTGGTGGTCGAGGTCGTGGCCGTGTAAATGCAGCATCAGCTACTGTCAGCAATACACTTCTTCTGTTCCGACTGATCAAATCTCTGCCCTTATTACGTTGCTTCAAAACCAGCAGAGTCAACTGTCTACGGAGAAATT
>NW_010928636.1:0-459 GCF_000633955.1 Camelina sativa | reverse complement strand
TTAAAACTTCTCATCTAATTCTCCATAAATATGGTTTATATGGTTCACGGTTGGTTTAATATTTGGTTAACCAATTAACAAATCCTATTAACCGGATTAAACCTACTTTCAATCCGATTTCAAAATTAAACCCATCAAACCCAAAAATTAAAAATATCAATAAACCTAATTAATTTTCTTCATTATCTCCGACATGAGACTCCCCATACATAATTGTTTGCTATTGATCAAATCATGTACAACATCTAGCTCTTAAACAATGAAAGCAAGATTGTGAAGCAATCAACCATGGAGGAAAAATCCCAAAATCTCAAAATTTCAATTCCATATCAAAACAACAAAGCCCAAAAATCAAACTAAAAAACCAACCAACGAGACACACCACCCAACTCTCTCTCTCTCTCCAAATTCCCAATTATCACGTTGAACAAATTTGAACGATTCACCAAATAGTGATCT
>NW_010928635.1:0-459 GCF_000633955.1 Camelina sativa | reverse complement strand
GCCACAAATTTGTCTGATTACAGAGTTCTTTTCGTCTTCACAGATTTGTTTTTTTTCGTCTTCGCAGATTTTTTTAATTACAGAGTTATTTTCATAGTCACAAATTTGTTTGCAGTGTTTTTATTCACTTGTCACAGATTTGTTTGCCAGTTATGTTGTGTGTACAGTTATTTTGGTCCCTTGTCACAGATTTGTTTGCAGTTTTTTGGTCCCTTATAATCGATTTGTTTCAAATCTTGTTGTTTGAGTACAAGTTTTTTTTGTGGTCACAGATTTGTTTGCAATTGTTTTTACAGGTTTTTGTCGCTTGTCACAGATTTATTACTTCATTTGATTGCAGTTTTGTTGGTCCTTTGTCACAGATTTGTGTTTAAAATTTATGTTGTTTACTTACAGTTTTTTTAGGTCACTGGTCATAGATTTGTTTGCGAAATTTATTTTCTTTGATTACAATTTTTT
>NW_010928634.1:0-459 GCF_000633955.1 Camelina sativa | reverse complement strand
GGCACAAGAAATTGGTGATGAAGAAACAGAACTTTCTGGTAAGGATACAGGTAAAGAAATCACTTCGGACACTGAAGAGTTTGAGGAAATCTCTGTGCAAGAACAACTTGAGCGTCACACAGTAAAACAGAGGAAGATGAAGCAAGGGTCTAATTCTAAGACAAAGCGATCAAAATCTACAGAATCAAGTGGCAAGAGTGTTCGTGCAAAAGGAAATTTTTGGTCTTATTTGTTTGTGTCGAAAGCTGCTCAAACAAGGTACTCACAATTCTATTCAAGGAAGTTTACAGAAGAAAGACAACTGGATTTTTCTCAATCTGATGAATTAGGGATTATTAGTAAGATTGTGGATCTTGGGTTACATAATTCGGTACAAGATCGTTCTGTGTATGTCAAAGAGGTGATTTGTGAGTTTTATGCCAATTTGCCGAATAAGAAAGCTAAGGATGGTGTTCAGGT
>NW_010928633.1:0-459 GCF_000633955.1 Camelina sativa | reverse complement strand
GCCAAGTACTTCAACCTTTTCATGTGTAGGTTTTAGTAGAGATAAGTTTGTTGTTTATAGATATTGGTATATCGCTTTAAGATGCATGTGGTGATGAAAAATGTACCTTCATTTTGATCCTTTGGCGCAAATCTACCTATATTCTTTTCAAATAACAACAACTTTATTCTCGTTTTAAGTGTGGAGAAACATGTCTAAGTCTTAGGTGACAAGGTAATGCTAGGGAAAAGTGGTCATATTATTAGTAGATAATCTGTTATGTAAGTGAAAGTGGTTCAAAACCAGTTATAAACATAGTAGATGGATACAGGACAGTTGCACTTGCACTTTCATTTCCAGTTTTGATTATTGTCGATCTTATCTTGTTGTTATGTTGTTACCCATGAAGAATGTTGATGTATGCAGGGCAGTTGCACTTGCACCTATTGTTGATAGAGGATTGTCGTGGTTTACAGTAAA
>NW_010928632.1:0-459 GCF_000633955.1 Camelina sativa | reverse complement strand
CTATCAGAAATAGGATAGATTACACCAGCATCAAGCAATTTTAGAATCTCTTTTTTTACTACTTCTTTTAGGTTTGGGTTTAGCCTTCTTTGAGGTTCAATGCTGGAGTAAGATTCATTTTCTAGATGGATTCTATGCATGCAGAGACTAGGTGAAAGTCCTTGAATGTCATCTAAAGTATAACCAATGNATACTTCCTTAACTCAACTACTAGCAAATCTAGCTCTTTCTCACTCAATTTAGCATTTACTATCACAGGATAAGTGGAGTTCTTACCTAGAAAAACGTACCTTAGCCCAGATGGGAGAGGTTTTAGCTCTACTTTTGGTGCCTTCAGTTCAGACCAGTCATTTGTGGAAGGCTCGGCAGTGAACTCGGTCGAGTCATTCTGGCACACGGTCGTGTGGGTGCTCGAGTGGGTGGTCGAGCTGTCCGTATTTGCTATTTGAACTGACCAAA
>NW_010928631.1:0-459 GCF_000633955.1 Camelina sativa | reverse complement strand
TGTTGTAATGAAACGACTGCGACTTGCCGTTTTACTGTAAATGAAATAAACTGCACGTCGTTTATTATTTCTGGGCTTATTAACAGTAAATGGGCCTAGTGGTCATAATATCAGCCCAATTAAGGAAGCACGCGCGGTCCATTCTGCTACATTTGGCAACTGATAAAACTAACTTTTTTTTCTCGTCTGTTCCATTCGAATGATTCCATGATCTCATGTTATTTGATTTTTTTAACACATCAGAGAACAATTGGAAAAAAATTATAAAATTGTTCACAGCAAAACAATAATTTCTGTTTTTTTCTTTCTTTTTTTTTTTTGTAAGTTTGGAAACATGGACCAATTTATTTTGTAATATTTGGTTAAATTATCAGAATTATCTCTAGTCGTAGAAATATTTATGCTTTTTAGGTGAATGAAAGGTACCGACAATGATAACCGTTAGCGCCTTTTCTGGGT
>NW_010928630.1:0-459 GCF_000633955.1 Camelina sativa | reverse complement strand
CATCGGGAGGTTTAGGAATGGTTCCATCGATGAAGCCCAACTTATTCATGACATTAAGAGCCATGCGCACAAAACGACGCCAAGAATGAAACTCTGAGCCAGTACTGAGCCGATCCGAGACCAAAACCATCCCAGCATGATCCGATGAATGGAGGAAATACGGATTCTCGTATTGATCAGTAGGACGACGCGATTCGGAGTTCAAATGCGAAGGTACAGGACGATCTTGCGAATTTGAAGCCATCGTAAAGATTAAAGATGAAATTGATCTAAAAAATCAAAGATTATAGAAGGATTGAGCTGGGATTAAGCAAATCGAAGAGAACCAGCACCAATCTAGGTCAATCAAAGAGAACGAACGAAAAGCAAGAACACGAGCCAGAAAAAGAAAAATTCAATCACAGCGATATAGAGCTGGAAAACGAAATCAAAGATCAGCGGAGTGATAGGAGCACTCAT
>NW_010928629.1:0-459 GCF_000633955.1 Camelina sativa | reverse complement strand
CTATAGGATAACAGGGAGTTTGATAGAGAGAACCTGGTCCATTGGGGAATTGGCAAAACCATTGGGTCTGCAAAGCTCTCGAGGTGACACGTCTGTGAGGTGGGAGTCCAAAATCGGGGGCAAAACGCAGTTCTGGGAGATACTTCGTCAAGCAGCCACTCAAACGAAGGATCAGATGGTGTAGCTGAGGGAAGATCTTCAGAGGCGGAGCACACACCGGATCGAGAAATTGGGAGATCTAGGGACTTTGAAACCTTTGACGGTAGGCCTGGGCGAGGGTAGTTGAGGATGGGTTTCGCCGGACACCACATCCTTCGATATAAGAGCAGAGTCAGGTCTTCATCGTCTGGATCTGGGATGTTGGTCGGAGAGTTCAAAAGAGACATAAAAAGAAAATAAAAGGGGAAAAAAGAGTCACAAAAGGAGAATAGGGAGAACAGGAAGCAGCAGAGAAGCAAC
>NW_010928628.1:0-459 GCF_000633955.1 Camelina sativa | reverse complement strand
CAAAGAACCGGAGCACAAACGAGACCACAGACTCCCCCACTATATCCCAACACCGCTGATAAAAGACTGGCTGATATCCATCCGGACCAGGCGCTTTAAATTGGCCCATGCTCCTCACTGCAAACTCTACCTCCTCCGCAGTAAAAGGTTTGCTCAAACTCAACTGTTCCTCACGAGAAAGACTCTGGAACCCTTCCCTTGGCAAACTCTCGACTACCGCATCAAGATCATCTAAAGAGTAAAGGCGCTTGTAATAAGTANTGCCAGTTGTTCCAACTCCTGTGGATCCGTACACCATTGCCCAGAATCATCTCTCAAAGCCTCAATCCGATTCCGACGTCGCCTAATAACCGTCGAGGTGTGAAAGTAACTCGTATTACGATCTCCATGGACAATCCATCTCTCTCGTGACTTTTGAAACCACAATGTTTCTTCCTGCTCCAAAACTGTATCCAGCTC
>NW_010928627.1:0-459 GCF_000633955.1 Camelina sativa | reverse complement strand
AAGGTCTTCCAACATGGTTCACAGGAGATCATCTCAAGTTTCCGCTGCTAACAAGAAGGCTCCTAAAGTTAAACCTGCCGGTAAGATTGTGTGTGAGAAAGGGATGTCTGTGGTTTTTATTGGAGCTGAGGTTGGTCCATGGAGCAAGACTGGTGGCCTCGGTGATGTCCTCGGTGGTCTGCCTCCAGCTCTGGCTGTAAGTTCATGTATACACACATTGAATTAGCTTGATTTTTTAGATGTCTTGAGGTCTTTATTGAACGTAATGTGTTCTGTTTTGTTTTTTTTTCTTTGGTTAGGCTAGAGGCCACCGTGTGATGACGATTTGCCCTCGGTATGACCAATATAAAGATGCTTGGGATACTTGTGTTGTTGTTCAGGTAGTATTCTCTCCTCTTTTGCTCTGTATGTGTATTTTAATATATATATATATATATATATATATATATATATATATAT
>NW_010928626.1:0-459 GCF_000633955.1 Camelina sativa | reverse complement strand
TTGAAGGGTGTATCTAATGATGCCAAACAGGACCTCGATCTAGACTTGTTGACCCATAACATGAACAACGACGGAAAAAATCAAGCTTTTCAAAGTTCAGTAAGATTAAGTGATCAACCTTCTTTGCCAAACTCAGAGACAGATCCAGAAGCTCAAACTTTGATCACGGATGAGGAGTGTTGTAGGGTTCTTTTCCCAGATACCATGAAAGATAGCTGTACATCTTCTGGTGAGCAAGGTCGGAATATGATTGACCCTCAAAAGGGCAAAGGATCT
Organism: Camelina sativa; assembly: GCF_000633955.1. Lineage (NCBI taxonomy): Eukaryota > Viridiplantae > Streptophyta > Magnoliopsida > Brassicales > Brassicaceae > Camelina > Camelina sativa. Next base: position 183 of record NW_010928626.1, on the reverse strand, counting down.
ATTTGTTCCCAGTCTGCAGAAACCCTTGTTCATGAAACTGGAAAACTTCCAGCTTTATCCTGGCATCCTTCAAGTTCAGAGGGCCTGGCGGTTCATAATTGTGTCCCCTTATTAGATACTGGATTAGAACGTAAGCCTGATACAAATGATGGTTTCATCGACACTGATGGACATATAACTTCC
>NW_010928625.1:0-460 GCF_000633955.1 Camelina sativa | reverse complement strand
TCTTAGAACAATAGCTTAGTGCTAGTCGAATCTTATGACATTGTGTTGAAAATTTGGAGTATTTGAAACACTAATCTCTCTTCTGATTGCTTGCTTTTGGAAATAGGGTTTAGGGATTTAATAGTCTTTGGAGAAATCTCGAAACTTTGATTGGCTTGGGTGGCCGAATCTCGAACCGATGTTGAGTAGGTTGTCGAGGCGTTGCTACTGCACTTCTGTTCATCGACCATGGCTGTTTCTAGGATTGGGTAACCCCGGAGACAAATACAAAGGGACAAGACACAATGTAATGTACCCCCAAATGTTTTTAGTGATTATGCGTTTATATAAGTGTATTCTTAGTTCTCTGCTCTTGTTTGGCTACGCTGTAGATTGGCTTCGAGATGATTGATACTTTTGCTGAGTCAGTTGGGATTCAGATGAACCTGGTCAATTTCAAGGCTATAATGGGACAAGGTAC
>NW_010928624.1:0-460 GCF_000633955.1 Camelina sativa | reverse complement strand
ACCATTGGGTAGCCATCGAAGCTGACTTAGTCCAGCGGAGGCTAAGATTTTACGATAGCATAAACAGTGGTAGAACCGAANCAAAAGAAGTGCAAACCGTTCGCAAAAATGATCCCACGCTTGATACAAGCATATAACCGGAGGTACAAAGATGAGCATATCGGGGCGGCGGCATTTAGTTACTACCGGGTGAAAACACTCCCACAGAACTATCAACAAGGTGACTGTGGTGTGTACACCGTGAAGTGCTTAGAGTGTATAGCTCTTGGAGTAAATTACACAGGCCTATTTGATGCGGCCATGCCTTCGATTAGGATGAAACTTGCTGCAGACGTGTTAGATGAGGTCCCAGACCGAGACTGCTTTCTCCAACTAGATGCTACGTCGAGACAGTAGATTATCTGGAAGCTGAATTCAACTCGGGATCAAAAAGTTGAAGAGGTTCCATGTACATTACCGG
>NW_010928623.1:0-460 GCF_000633955.1 Camelina sativa | reverse complement strand
TCGATTTCTCATTTTTGCAATAAGACGAAAATTTTAATCTTACGAGAGAAAGTCAGTTTTTAGACTATTACTACAGTATATCTTTTTCTTTTTGTTCGGGAAATGAATACTAGAAATAAGCCCATTGTTTCGTTTATGCAGGTATGCTGCGTGTGCAAACGAGAGGTTTTCTAATATATTAGGGATTTTAATCTATATAGCCCCTTTTGCTTCAATTTTAATTTGAAAAACCCCTACTTATTCTTACTACCCTCTATCTTTTCCAATAGTTTCAGAATCCATCTCTACCCTTCTCCCTTCTTATATTATATAATAAATTTGAATCACAAAAGAAAAAAAGAAAAAAATAACCAATAATTAAAACACTCTCTCCTCTCTCATTTGTAAAAAAAAATCAAATAAAACGGTCATCGTCTTGTTGAGCTTGGAGACTCTCTTCTTCTTCTTCTTCTTCTTCTTC
>NW_010928622.1:0-460 GCF_000633955.1 Camelina sativa | reverse complement strand
TAAAAAATGCCCATGAAGTTTGATCAACTCTATAAAGAATGAAAAAAAATAAAAAGAATATTAAGAGAAATTCATAATATTTTTTTGGCAAACAAAGATGGATCTCGTTTTCTTATATAAAAACACCTGAACTGTTTTTTTCTTTTACAAAAGTTTGTCGTTTAGATGAGTTTTGGGAAAAGATAAACTCATAAAGCAACACTTCATAAGAAAATCGTGATTTCTGATTTATGAAAGACGAAAACAAGACCGGGGAAGAGTTTGTTTTTGAAGATGAAACGAAGCAAAAAAAAAAACAAGAAGAGGAGAAATAAACCCTAAATTTCACTCAAAAGTTAACCTCTCAATCTTTTTTTTTTCTTTCACTCTCTCTCTCTCTCTCTTTTGGAAGATGCTCTCAAGCTCACCTTGGTGATACCCAACCAACTCTCAGCGTTTATATAGAGCCTCCTCCAGTGAA
>NW_010928621.1:0-460 GCF_000633955.1 Camelina sativa | reverse complement strand
TTTTTTTGTAGATTATTAACTTTAGTTGAAAAATAAATAAATAATATTATAATTTTAAATTTTAAAAGTTATTTTTAGATAATAAGTAGACTATATATACAATCATAAAATAACTTTTTAAATTTTGATTTTTTTATAATTATTTTTTTACAGTATTAATATTGTTTAAAACAAAATATTTTGTTACAAAATTTAGAAATAATAAATAACTGTATATTTTCCTTAATCCCATTTCTATTTTTTTTGTAGATTATTAACTTAAGTTGAAAAATAAATAAATAAAATTATAATTTCGAATTTTAAAAGTTATTTTTAAATAATAAGGAGACTATATATACGATCATAAAATAACTTTTTAAATTTCGAATTTTTTTGATAATTATCTTTTTACAATATTAATATTGTTTAAAACAAAATATTTTGTTATTGGTTGTAATCTCAAATTTCTCCTATTAAATAT
>NW_010928620.1:0-460 GCF_000633955.1 Camelina sativa | reverse complement strand
GAATTAGTAAGGGAGATCTTACCGACACCGCCAGACGCAGGTAACTCTGTTGTCCAACCACCCTCCTCTTCCTCTGTGTTTTGTTGTTCGTTACCGTGAAAACCGCTTTGATAGACATCAAATTTTGGGTAGACTATATTGTCTATCGATACTTTTTGGTCCATCTATTATGTTTTTCGTTGTTGTTTTTGTTGTTTGTTACCTTGCAAACCACTTTGATAGACATTAATTACTTGTGAAGTTTTGGGAAGACTATATTGCGTATGTATGCTTTTTGTCCATCTATAATGTTTTTCATTGTTAAATTTAGGTAGACTATATTGGTTATAGTTTTTGTGTCCACCGAGTCTGATGTTCCTCCCTGTTGCAGGCCTCATGGAGACTCATCTAGTAATCTGCCCTACTCGGAGGACATGAATCAACAACGAAGGTAGTTATGTCCATCATTCTCCTTTTGCAT
>NW_010928619.1:0-460 GCF_000633955.1 Camelina sativa | reverse complement strand
TCGTATCGTCCCCGGGAATGAAAAGGAAAAGGAAGACAACGACTAGGAGGATTACAAAGAAGAAGAGGTCGCCGACGCCTCAATCGACCACAACAATTGCGTCACTTGCCGATCCCGATGATTTGGTATTGGTTCCGTCACTTCCTGATGATTTGGTATTGGTCATCGTCGCACGCGTCCCAAGGTTATACTATCCGACTCTCTCACTCGTCTCCAAGAGATTTCGATCTCTCGTGGCTTCACCAGAGCTTTACAAGGTCAGGTCACTCTTGGGACACACGGAGAGTTGTCTTTATGTTTGCTTAGAACTGGGTCTTAATAAGAAGGTTAGCTGGTTCACCCTTTGCCGGAAACCTGATCAAACAACCCTAAACTCGAAGAGAAGTGCGTATATTAGTAGGAAGAAGGAGGAGTCAAGTGGGTATGTTTTGGCTAGAGTCTCCATTTCCGATTCTCCTTG
>NW_010928618.1:0-460 GCF_000633955.1 Camelina sativa | reverse complement strand
CTTTTGCGGATGTTTGACCCTCCTATCTTAGGTGGTAACGATATCCAACTTCATGGTAAGTTATATATATATAGATGTATAAGAAAAACGGAATCTATTGATTAAATGGTCGAGAATTATCTAAAATTGTAATCATTTTGGTACAAATTGTTTCTTCCTCAAAATTATGTTTTTGTACGTAAGAATATTTTGTATATATATGTGAAATATTGTTTAAAATAAAAATAATTTGGCTGTTGTTGATTGGCAATGTTCGGAACTGCACAAATAAATTAGTAGTATGTAATCTATCTTATAAACAATACTATCAATGAAAGTGATATTAATAATTACACTCTTTCGGAATCATGATTTAGGTTACTTATTATGCGATTAACTAAAATTAGTAACAATTCTGTAGATTATGAAACACAATTGTTTCTTCTATTCATCAAAATTTAAATTACGTAAACGTGAAATT
>NW_010928617.1:0-460 GCF_000633955.1 Camelina sativa | reverse complement strand
AAGTGAAACAGAGTCTAGTTAGGGTTTCAAAACATGTATTTTTTTTTGGGTGTGGTTGGAATGATTTAGTTAATCCTCGTGTCCGAAGTCTGATTAGGGTTTCAAATTTTGTTATTTTTTTTTGGTTGTGGTTGTAGACGTGTAATTGTAGTAGTGATAATTTTTAGTTAATCTAGGGATTTCACAATTGTTATAGTGCTGGTGATTTTAAGGTACTCATAATTAAGGGTGTATCGTTTATTAAAAATTAATATACTCTTGACTTGAAATTCACAGTTTCACACTATTAATTCACTACAAGATTGATTTTGGTATGCAACAAAAATCTTTTAAACTTGGACTTTTGCGTAGAGATTAATGATATAAAAAAAATATTGGATTTTGAAACAAACTTCAAATCACCAGAGAGGAGAACTATATCTACCAAATAGCAACTTAGAGTTTAGAGTTTCTAAAGCAA
>NW_010928616.1:0-460 GCF_000633955.1 Camelina sativa | reverse complement strand
AAGCATCCAAGATCTAGGAAACAACTTGTTGCAGCTGGTATTTTGTCTGAGTTGTTTGAAAACAATATTCACCAGGGTCCGAAAACAGCTCGTGCTCAAGCTAGAGCAGCTCTTTCTACTTTCTCGGAGGGTGATCTGAATGCAGTGAATGAGTTAAACAATCTGGTACAGAAGAAAATAATGTACTGCCTTGAACACCATCGTTCCATGGACATTGCGCTCGCCACTCGTGAGGAGATGTTGTTGCTTTCAGAAGTATGCTCTCTCACGGATGAATTTTGGGAGTCAAGACTGCGCCTTGTTTTTCAGCTACTATTTTCTTCCATTAAATTGGGTGCTAAACATCCTGCGATATCAGAGCACATAATTCTTCCCTGCCTTAAGATTATTTCTGTGGCATGTACACCTCCAAAACCAGATACAGCAGAGAAAGAGCTAACGATGGGAAAATCTGCTCCTG
>NW_010928615.1:0-460 GCF_000633955.1 Camelina sativa | reverse complement strand
ACACAAACAAAGCTGTTTACTGCTTTAAATTAATGTTTTCTCGGTTTGAGCCTGTTTTCTTTTTTTTTTTAAGTCTGTTTTGGGACAAAATGGGTATAAGTGTTGTCTAAACAATCCAAATTCAACCCGGACTCTTATAATTAGTCAAATGCTNGACTCTTATAATTAGTCAAATGCTTTCGATTGTTGCATATTTTGACCCTAGGAACAGTAAAAAAGCTGTTTACTGCTTCGAATCAATGTTTTCTCGGATTTAGCCTGTTTCGGGACAAAATGGGTATAATAATTGTTGTCTAAACACTCCAAATTCATACGACCTCTTACAATTAGTCAAATGCATTGGATTGTTACATATTTTAACCCAAGAAAGAGTAACATAGCCTTTTACTGATTCAAATCAATATTTTCTCGGGTTTAGCCTGTTTTCTCGTTTTAAGCATGTTTTGGGACAAAATGGGTA
>NW_010928614.1:0-460 GCF_000633955.1 Camelina sativa | reverse complement strand
TGCTAGTGATGATACCACTGTCCGCATATGGAACTGGCGGATAAAATCGAACGGGCGGGGAAAATCTTGTCTTTTTGTTTTGGATGATCACAATCATTCTGTCATGTGTGCTTCGTTCCATCCAAAAGAGGATGACCTTGTCTTAACTGCTTCTTTAGATCAGACCGTTCGTATATGGGATATTGGTGGGGGTATCCCTCTAGTCAGGCACACACTTGTTCATCGTGGAGGAGTCACTTGGGCTTCTTTTCATCCCACCCTTCCTCACATCGTCTCTGGTTCAGAAGATTCTCAAGTAAAGCTGTGGCGTATTGATGGTATTTATCTTTCCTTCTTTACATGAAAGTTGTTGACGAACCATCGTCTGTCCACTGAACTGCAAATTTTTGACGTAATAAATGTGTTCTTTTCAATTTTTTTGCAGAAACTGAAGCTTCTGAGTTAGCCACTCTGCGTGGTC
>NW_010928613.1:0-460 GCF_000633955.1 Camelina sativa | reverse complement strand
GAGCATGGCTGCAACACTCCGAGAGTCTTTGGACCGCAAGGTTCAAGCAGACGGTGCAGTTTCTTGGATCAAGATCAGGACTACACTGGACCATTGCATGTAAATCATACGAACCTTCCAACTGAGTCACATGTTCTCTATCCTCCACAAAATATGGAACTGGTAACGACGAAGACAAGGATGCTCTGAGGATAAGTTCGTCTAGTTTTTCAGGAAGTGTTCGATTGAAAAATTGCGGAGAATCCAAAGAACTGTCCGGAGAGTATCTAGCGGTATTAGGAACATCCTCTACGAGCGTGAAGAAAGAAGTGTTCGAGTACCGAACTATACACTCGTTAGAGATTACCAAAGCTGTTTTACGATAAAAGCAGGATTCATAGATTTCTAACGTTGTGGCATTGACACACTCTGAACAAGATGTTCTGTTTAGGTCTCCTCTGCAAAGGAACATGCCATAGAT
>NW_010928612.1:0-460 GCF_000633955.1 Camelina sativa | reverse complement strand
ATGCCAAGGTTGAACTATCAAAACCAATGCTTAAATCGTGGAAATAAAGTATAGATAAATAAAATATGATAATTAGTAAATGACAATGGTATCAAATGAATATGTAAAGTAGATAGTGAAATAATGGAATAGAGAAACATTCTTACGTATTGTGTTTGGTTTTTTTTTTTCTTTCTTTCTTTTTACGTTTGTACTTTATGTTATATAGTGAAACATAAGAATCATGGCATACATCTATAACACAAGCGATTACTCTCAGTGGAGATAGTAAGCCGGTTATAAAGAAACCTCACGTTTATACAAGCGAAACCAAAATTTTCAATGTTGAGATGAGAATGTTTTTTTTTGTGTCGTCGTTTGAGATGAGAATGATTTTATACGTCAAACGACTAATATTAAAAGTTTAATGTTGAAAATAATAGGGAAAGTTAATTATAGACAGGCGTGAGCATAAGGCATC
>NW_010928611.1:0-460 GCF_000633955.1 Camelina sativa | reverse complement strand
GGACTAATAATCTCTCTGTTTTTCTCTGTCTAAAGAAAGAAATGGAAGACGATCGCAAAGAGGTACGTATATACCATCTTCTTCTTCTTCTTCTTGTTCTGCTGCTGTAGTTTTTAAAACTTTGTTTCTTTTCTTGAACTAATAAATCAAGATCTGTTAGTTTGGATATTTGTCGGGAATCGAACATGGGGTTTTGTTTTTAAAGAGCTTAGCAAGCTCCAGCACTACTGATACTGTTTATAGTGAACGATTTAGTTTTTTAATCAGCATCTTGGTAACCGGAAAACCAAAAAATTGAGTATATTCTTAAAGTTTCGTCCTTTATTATTTTGTTTGCACATCTCGATAGGATAGCTGAGACTTTGTCATCACGAGGTATATATTGTACTACTAGTTGGAAATTTCGAAACTTTATTGGATTGATAAATAAAAAGATCATACTTTACCCCCAGATTTTATT
>NW_010928610.1:0-460 GCF_000633955.1 Camelina sativa | reverse complement strand
TGAGCTCCACCCTCAAGACTCATGGTTTTCGGCGGTCGGAGGCTGACTGCACTCTTTTCACGCGTCAAACCTCCCTTGGCCGGGTGGTGGTCCTTATCTACATTGACGACATCATCGTGACCGGTGATGATTTGGCTGGAATTCATGACACCAAAGCATCTCTTAACTCAAANTGGTGAACTCAAATACTTCCTTGGTATTGAGATTTGTCGCTCACCGGAAGGTCTCTTTCTTTCCCAACGAAAGTATACTCTTGACTTGTTAGAGGAGACCGGCAAGCTTGGCGTGTCTCCGGCCTCTACGCCGCTTGATGAGGACTACCAGCTCAAGCGAAAGGGGGAGAGCATTCGGGCTCAAGAGGGCCGACCGAACGAACCGATGGATGAGCCGTTCCCGGACATCACGCGATACCACCGGCTTGTAGGTAAGTTAATCTACCTTACCATTACACGACCTGACA
>NW_010928609.1:0-460 GCF_000633955.1 Camelina sativa | reverse complement strand
GTTTTGTAGACTATATATTTTTAATAAGTTGGTTACAAATAAGTTATTGATTAATTGATAGATCAGTTGATTACAAGTTAAATAGTGGATGCAACCTTAATTTATTTTTGGAAAATCTTAAAAAGAATATTCTAAAGAATCATTTGATATCATCTAACTTACCATATTAGTTTTATTTATTAAATTATTCATCAAATAAAATCTTTTAATATCTAACTTAACATATTAATTTGTTAATTATCATTATACTTCACCTTTNTATGAGTCTATTTTGTGAAACAAATAAATTATCATATTATTTATTACAATTAAAAAAATAGTTTTATTTCCGGATACACCATAAGTTGAATATTAAAAACAAATATTAACTGTTCAATCTATAAAATATTCATGCTTTAGTAATATTATTTTTAAAAAATAATATATATTGAATTAAAAATTTTACTGAGTAACGGGTCAA
>NW_010928608.1:0-460 GCF_000633955.1 Camelina sativa | reverse complement strand
GCTCTTCTAGCTTCGTCCTTGTTACACTCCATGACTGAGTTTTCTTACTCAAATTCAGAGAATCGTTTGCAAGTAACAAAACCCTAGTTTATTATTTTGGAAATTGTTATCTTTACAAGTTACAACAAGCGAGAGCGGTCGTGGTATACAAACTAGGGCAAGTCCAGCGTATATATAGATTACGCGACGGCGTTTTCCCTTTTTCACAATGTTGGAAAATTGATGGATTGGAAAAAGGAAATTTTCTTATTTTGGTGTGGGGTAAAATAGGAATTATTAGACCATCATTGGTGGGGAGTATTCTCTAAGTTAGTCTCATATTAATTAATTATATAATTAATACTAACTTAATTAAAGCAACCCTAAGAGAACTTAAGCAAAATCACTCTATTACTAGAGAACCCCAAAAAAGAGTTGCTCAAGCATTTAAATAATAATTTTTTAATTTGTGTTTATTAAT
>NW_010928607.1:0-460 GCF_000633955.1 Camelina sativa | reverse complement strand
AACTCTTACAATTAGTCAAATACATTGGTATGTCACACATTCTGACCCTAGAAACAGTAACAGNTTTACTGCTTAGAACCAATGTTTTCTAGGTTTTAGCCTCTTTCGAGACAAAATGGGTATAAGTGGTGGCTAAAAACTCCAAATTCAACCCGAACTCTTGTAATTAGTCAAATGCATTGGATTGTTACATATTTGACCCTAGAAAGAGTAACATAGCTGTGTACTGCTTCGAATCAATTTTTCTCTCGGTTTTAGTCTGTTTTCTCGGTTTAAGCCTGTTTTGGGATAAAACGGGTTTAACTGTTGTCTCAACACTCCAAATTTATCCCGAACTCATACAATTAGTCAAATGCATTAGAATGTCACACATTCTTAACCTAAAAACAGTAACAACGCTGTTTACTGCTTATAATCAATGTTTTTTCGGTTTTAGCCTCTTTAGGGACAAAATGGGTAT
>NW_010928606.1:0-460 GCF_000633955.1 Camelina sativa | reverse complement strand
TGCAGTCTTCCTTCTTTCGCCCAGAATCTGGGTAAAGCTGTGTCCTCATACATGCAGCTCGTACCTCTAGTCGGGGAGGTGCATGGATTCTTTTCTTCTCTTCCTCGTTCTATTATATCTAGATTGAGAACAACAAATTGCTTGCTGCTTGAGGGAGACGGTGAAGAATGGGTTCCTCCTTGCAAGGTTTTAAGAAACTGGAATGAAAAGATCAGGGTTCTTCTTAAGGATGGATTGCTTCAGGAGCATCTTGCTTTGGGTTTTTTGGACAAAGATATAGTTTTGTCAGATTCTCTGTCAAGGTCACTGGGCATTGAAGACTACGGGCCGAAGACTTTGGTGCAGATTCTTTCTTCATTGAGTCACAAGAAAGGTTGTCTGCAGTCAATGGGATTTGCATGGTTATCGTCTATAATTACTGAACTTTACATACTATTCCGTTCTTCTGGGCATGGTAATG
>NW_010928605.1:0-460 GCF_000633955.1 Camelina sativa | reverse complement strand
AAATTTACAGGATGTCGTCACTATTTCATAAACGTACCGTTACATGTTACTGTTACATTCTTGATAAATATTGCAGTTTAGATTACTTGTTAATGTCACTCCCGCTACAATAGACTATAAATTGTAAACTTAAAAAAAAAAGAATTTGGTATCATAAACTTTAAAGTTTACAATATCAAGTTTGCTACTAAAAATTAATAACTTTTTTTCATTGTAGACGTCTACAGTATTTAACAAGGAGCTAAATCCATTGGTGTCTTGACCTCATGTCTAAATGACTAAATCCACAAAGAAATATCCGCTCTTCGCCACTTATAAGTCCAGAGCTTTTGTGAATATGGATTAATGTATATTTTTTTTCTTTGTCTACAATGTTTTTGTGAAACATATGATGGTATATTTTAATTTAAAAATTCAAAAATTGTAAGGTATACGGATCAAACGAATCTTTTTTTTTTTT
>NW_010928604.1:0-460 GCF_000633955.1 Camelina sativa | reverse complement strand
CGATGAAATCAAACCCACCATTAAGGTAACTATTAATTACCCTCCTTTACATGCATGCTTTCATAACTAGATAAGGTTTCAATCGTAAAAAATACCCAAAGAACTATTTTTGTTAAATTGAGAAAACATATTTATCAACAAATTTACCCATTTGTTCATATACATATATTAAGATAAATTTATAGAGTTTTGTAAACTAACAAATGATAGACGAAAACCAAAATTTTAATACATCTTGTAGTAAAAGTTGATTGTATGTTAAATATTTGCTACTTTTTTTTCTTTTTCTTTTCTTTTTAGATACATGCAACTTGTGATTTCTTTTGTTTATGGATGATATTGGTATTAGTAATTGATGATATGAAAAAAATATACTAAAAGATCCCAAATTAATAAATAAAAAAATGTTTATATATGATGAATAGGAACTTGTAATGGCGGCGCCAGACAATCCATCAAA
>NW_010928603.1:0-460 GCF_000633955.1 Camelina sativa | reverse complement strand
AATGTTTTCTCTCCAATTAAAAAAGAAACTAAAAAAAGTAAACGCCACTATTGAAAAAAAACACTCACTTCTCTCTCTCTAACATCTCTCTCTAGCTGTTCATCTCCCCAACCACAACAAACCAACTTGCTTTGCTTTGTTTTGATCTGTCCAGGGGTAAGCAGAGAGAGCATCCATCCCCTCATCTCATCAATAAAGCAAATCCCATTTTCTGTTTTCTTCTTTTTACTTTTTGTCTGAAATTTTCATTTTACTTGTGATTGGTTCTGTCTGAATAAATAAATAATAATAAAAATAATATTAACAGACCCAAACCAAAAAAAAAAGACTTGCAGAAGAATGAAAGAAAAAGCAATAACCCCCCAAACCAAATTCTAAAGCCTCAAATTTGGAATATTCCCTTTCTTCTTCCTTTTTTTTTTTTTTTTCTAATTTGCCATTTCCTTGTTTGATCTTATGT
>NW_010928602.1:0-460 GCF_000633955.1 Camelina sativa | reverse complement strand
TTTTTTTTTTTTTTTTTTTTGGGAAAAGATAAAAAGAGATTAATTTTGTCTAAAAGGTTTAATGTAATATATGAAGTACTAAATTCATCAAGCACACAACTAGTGGCAAGATAATTTTCTGAATCCTACAAATTTATAAATCATTGGAGGTTGCATTGGCATGCATATTTCAACTAGCATGCACAAACAATATGATAAAATAAACTCAACACAATTCGAGTTTCGGATTAATTATAATCGACTAGCAAGCCTTATGATCGTTGACGTTTGACGGTGGATCGATCCAGGTAGACAAAGACTCAATAAAAAAAGAGACAGATCAACCAATGGAAATGCCATACAAAAGTCAAAGTCAACGAATACGTAAGAGAGTATTCGATCACTAATAACTCTTGCCAATTGTTGTCATTGTTGACGAAAAACAAATACCACTTGTCATTTTCTTCCGACTTGCTCTATC
>NW_010928601.1:0-460 GCF_000633955.1 Camelina sativa | reverse complement strand
TTTTGGATTAGGAAATTGTGTTCTAGTTCTCTCTATATAAAGAGTTGTCAAAGTGGGATATACCTTCAAGAGAGATTTGAGAGAAAGAGTTTTTGAGAGAACATTTGAGAAAGAGTGATATAGCATTTGGGAGCTGGCACTTGGCACATGTGAAGGAGGATAAGAAGGACAAGGAGTCACGTGCGAAGGTGAGCTGCGTTGGTGAGCTGGAAGTCGTTTAGAAGAGGTCAACGTGACGACAGATGAATAACGTTAACGTTGTTAACGGAACTTAGTAGCATAAGAGCATTTGTTAGCTCATTTCCTTTCTCAAGCAATAATCTGGATTTGTAAAACTCTTTTGATACTTATCTCCCTCATCGTTCCGTTGGTTTCTCGTTTAGAGATCCTTGCTGGTGAGAAGATGACGCTGCGTTTATCTTGAACGTTGTATCATTTTGTTATCTTGAATCTATCTTAA
>NW_010928600.1:0-460 GCF_000633955.1 Camelina sativa | reverse complement strand
TGGTCAAGAGCTTGCCATCTCCGATCATAAAAGCACTGCCGAATAATTGAACTATCAAACTCATGGAACACAAGATAACATGCTTAAAAAGGGACAATAAGAGAAGAAGAGATGAGGGTAAATGGAAAAGTTGCCTGCCAGTGCTAGTAAATTGTCTCTGCTTCTGCCATGGGAGGGAGTAATCAGGCGCAGTATGAGTGCAATAAACCTGGAAACACAGGGACGGGTTGAAAGAATGATGAGAACTCAAAAAGACGCAAGCAGAGTGAGAGTAACATACTTTGACAACGGCATTGAGAAAGGATGCATCGTGAATCTTGGCAGGATCATCAGTCCGTTGGTGAGAAAGAGCAGCATCTTTCTTATCCTTTTTGGGAGAACCAAAGGCCTTGAATGCCATTGTTTGATGAGCATTATTACAACTCTCATCTCGACCCGCCTGATTCTTCCTCTGGTTCTG
>NW_010928599.1:0-460 GCF_000633955.1 Camelina sativa | reverse complement strand
TTCTCTTCAAGCATGACACGATACCATACAGTCCCAGTAACATACTCATCATACTCGCAAGACGAGACCTCAATTTCAGAACCTTTAGAAATGGACAATTTCTCTTTTCTTCCCGTAGTTATCAACATGCCTTCCCAACAAAAACCCTAAGCAAACAAAACTAGTCTCTCGTCGAGTCGTCTTCACAAAGAACCCTAGAAGATGACCTAAGAAGAAGAAAGATAAAAGAGAGAGAGAGAGCTTTGGTGAAACCTTGAAAAATGCCGCTAAGATTAGTAAGATTTGAGTGTGTGTGTGTTAAAGATATTCCTTCCATTACTACATTAATTATTTTTGGTAAGATCCTATTAGTGCATTATTAATGTACAGTGGAAGATCTCTATAATGGTAGTTTAGTGAAGTAATTAATAATTCGTGTACGGGAATTGTAGCTGTTTGTATTTGTTTTAGTGCCGTTCAT
>NW_010928598.1:0-460 GCF_000633955.1 Camelina sativa | reverse complement strand
CCAAATATTCAGGTTTTGTGCTCACTGACGATACATCTCTTATCTTTAAATTTTTTATTGCATCCATATTATTTGCTTACTCTGAATACATGTTTGGTTTCTGAGCAGAACTTCAGGACAACACTAAGATGCATGCGATTTTGGGCCAAACGACGTGGAGTATACTCTAATGTATGGAGAATCCTTCTCTACAACTCGTTATTCCATTTCATTTATGTGACTATCATGTTGCTAAGTAAAGTCTTGTTCTGACAATTTGCTAGGTCTCGGGATTTCTTGGTGGTATAAACTGGGCGTTGCTTGTAGCTCGGATATGCCAACTTTATCCTAACGCCCTCCCGAATATGTTAGCATCTAGGTTCTTTAGGGTCTACAATCAATGGCGTTGGCCGAATCCCGTTCTTCTTTGTTCGATGGATGAAGGATCCCTCGGTCTTCAAGTTTGGGACCCTAGAAGAAA
>NW_010928597.1:0-460 GCF_000633955.1 Camelina sativa | reverse complement strand
TAATGAAACACTTTTGCATGACAACAACTATTCGAATTTAGTTACCATAATAGACAACAAGAACAAAACTCCATAGTCCATATGTACTATATAGCCTTCTCTAGTGTTTGTGTTTTTTCTTGTACCAAATTTTACAACACGACAAAAAAAAAAAGTTCATAAACTTTTGTTGGACTTATATATTCGAGTGGTTTGTTTCTAGTTCAATTATGTTACCACTTACCACTCTAACTCAAACCACAAAGTTACAATTTTGTATTCAACTTTTTTTTTTCTCTCTTCTAATACTAGACAAAAATAAAATTTGCTCTACTTGATTTTTGCCATTCACTTTTTTTTTTGCATAAACAATAAACGAACATAGATGTTGGACTTCTTATATTCTAGTGGTTTGTTTCTAGTTCAATTATGTTACCACTCCAATTCAAACCACAAAGTTACAATTCTGTATTCAACTTTT
>NW_010928596.1:0-460 GCF_000633955.1 Camelina sativa | reverse complement strand
GTTGGATTGTGAATGTGGTTAGGTGGCTAGTGGGTATGGGACCACTAAATGTAGTTAACTATTATATTATTATTTATTATTTATTTATTAAAAAAAAAAAGATCGGTCGTTTCAAATATAAATAATAATAATTAAAACTTATTAAATACATACCAGAATTTACGATACCAAAAGTTTTTTCCTTTCTCACTTGGTCCATTAATCTATCAAGTTTCATCTTGAAAACTCGGCTACATATATCAGGTCTATCTTCTTTATTAAGACGATGCTTTGCTAGATAACGATCAATTTCAGGCCACCTTGGGTTGCACGTAAAAGTTATGAAAATATCAGGAAATCCAAAATACTTGCAAGTAGCCATGGCGTCGAGATAATGTTGCATCATATATCTTTTTCCACCCGTAAATGATGATGGAATAAATATTCTTTTTCCATGTTGTGCAAGGTCTTCATGTCCTTT
>NW_010928595.1:0-461 GCF_000633955.1 Camelina sativa | reverse complement strand
GTTTCGTACCCTAATTCGGACTCCACCATTGTTAACCGGACGGACCAGAACAAGGTCCGTGAGCATCACCGTGGTCTGCTCTCAAGCTTGAGATTTGATTCGGAAACTTTCGACCCGAGTAGCAAAGACGGGTCAGTGGAGCTTCACAAGTCAGCCAAGGAAGCTTGGCAGCTAGGTCGAAAGCTATGGAAGGAGCTCGAATCAGGAAGGCTTGAGAAGCTAGTGGAGAAGCCTGAGAAGAACAAATCTGATTCATGTCCACATTCGGTTTCGTTAACCGGGTCGGAATTTATGAACCGGGAGAACAAACTGATGGAGCTGCCGTGTGGTTTGACGTTGGGTTCGCATATAACCTTAGTGGGAAGGCCAAGGAAAAGCCATCCCAAGGATGGAGATTGGTCTAAGTTGGTGTCCCAGTTTGTGATAGAGCTACAAGGTTTAAAGACTGTTGAAGGAGAGGA
>NW_010928594.1:0-461 GCF_000633955.1 Camelina sativa | reverse complement strand
CAAAAGAGCCTCTGATTGTTTCTTATGTGTGAAATTAGCACAAAGATGCAAATCTACTGTGGCGAAAAAAAACACCTCAGGAAATGTGGTGACATCAAGATTTATTTGTTGTTATTGTTGTTGTCTACTTTGTGTAGCTTCTTGTAACCATATCTACCGCGGCTTTCCTTCTCTCATGGCGTGAAGATGTTTATCCTCTCGGCTTCTGGTCATGATCCAAGGATGGAGATTTTTTTTCCAGTTTTGATGACTCTAAATTGCTGAAGATTATCCGAAGACAAATGACAGATTCACTACTGTGGTTTTATTTGTTTGTGTGATGAAAGTCTACGGTGGGGTCGATTTGAAGAAATTCTTATTTGTTTGTTCATAAGATTTTGTTTCTTTAAGATGTAAATCTTTGGTATGGGTTGATTTGAAGAACGAATGTCCATATATTGTTTGTTTGGTGAATATTATTC
>NW_010928593.1:0-461 GCF_000633955.1 Camelina sativa | reverse complement strand
AGATGGATTGAGAGAGCAGTTAGAATTTGGTGTGAGATATTCCATGCACAGTCCATACTAGCTACTAGATGTTTTACTTTTCTAATTTCTATGCAAATATTTTTATTTGTTATACAATACCAGAAGTAAACTTTATAATAATTTTAACATATTTAAATTTATTAAAATATTTAAAATTTTATATTTTGTGTTTCGATATTTATCTTATGTTTGTTATTTGTTTTGTTTTTGAATAACTATTGATTAGTTAAGCATTAAATTGAAAAAAAAATTAATATGAAAGATTATTTTAAAATATTTAGTCTGTATCCTAGAAAATATAGAGCTCTTCATGTTTTAATGCATAATCAAGACGTACAAACATTTTTTATATTGGGAAAAAGAACACTGATTACATATAAAATAAAATGTGGTTGAACATGGACATTATGTGTTAGTTTGTCCACTCTTAACATAATCTA
>NW_010928592.1:0-461 GCF_000633955.1 Camelina sativa | reverse complement strand
GAAATATTCAGGAAATTCCAACTTGAGGTTTTGGGTGCTGCTGCTTGCCACCTTACGAAGGAGAGTGAGGAAGGAACAACTTACAGTGTTAAGGACTTTGATGACG
The DNA here is from genome assembly GCF_000633955.1 of Camelina sativa. NCBI lineage: Eukaryota > Viridiplantae > Streptophyta > Magnoliopsida > Brassicales > Brassicaceae > Camelina > Camelina sativa. Next base: position 355 of record NW_010928592.1, on the reverse strand, counting down.
ATCAGAAATATTTGGTGGATTGGGATGAATTTAAGTCAGATATTTACTGCTCTTGCCGTTCCTTTGAGTACAAGGGATATCTCTGTAGACATGCAATTGTTGTCCTCCAAATGTCAGGTGTTTTCACCATTCCGATCAACTATGTGCTGCAAAGATGGACTAATGCAGCTAGAAACAGACATCAGATCAGCGGAAACCTTGAACTTGTGCAGACTAATATCCGTCGTTTCAATGATCTTTGCCGCCGAGCCATTATTTTGGGAGAAGAAGGATCTCTTTCCCAAGAAAGTTATGACATCGCCATGCTTGCAATGAAAGAAGCTTTTAAACAATGTGCTATTAAGTTTAATACCAT
>NW_010928591.1:0-461 GCF_000633955.1 Camelina sativa | reverse complement strand
AGGCCATGTTTATCGGTAGATCACATGGGTGATCTTGGGGCTTTTAAAATTAAAATTTATTGAACAGTACCCATAAGATCAGCCCAATTGATCTTAAATAAGATCAGTTCTTCCCACTGATCTAAAGGTGACGTGTCACACGGAAAGCTTGGTTTCAATTTTTTTTTCCTTCGACATTTTTTTTTCTTCGACATTTTTTTTCTTCTTCTCTCGCAAATGGCGACAAAGCGAAACGGCGACTACGACCACATCGCCGATGGATCCTCCTCCGCCGCGAAACCCTATCCATGATTCCGATCCTGAACCAAACACCGTGTCGATTTCTCCAAGCGACGAATCCTCAATCCGCGCTAAAGCTTCCACCTTCTTCGTTGAATTGCGAGCAGAGAGGAAGGAATCATCAACAGAGAAAAAAAATGGTAAATTTGCTTCGTCTTTCGTGAATTTGAGTTTTCGGGATT
>NW_010928590.1:0-461 GCF_000633955.1 Camelina sativa | reverse complement strand
GATGTTGATGATCGGAAAAGCACTTCAGGGTATGTCTTTATGCTTGGAGGAGGAGCTGTCTCATGGGCATCAAAGAAGCAGCCTATAGTGACTCTATCCACCACTGAGGCAGAGTTTGTTGCAGCAGCCTATGGAGCATGTCAGGCAGTGTGGCTGAGGAACATTCTTGAGGAAATTGGGTATGATCAAAGAGAAGGTACCGTTATGTTCTGTGATAATAGTTCAACCATCAAATTGTCCAAGAACCCGGTGTTACACGGCAGGAGCAAACACATTCATGTAAGGTTTCACTTCTTACGTGAATTGGTAAACGACGGAGTCATCAGGATGGATTACTGCTCAACTCAAGAACAGATTTCTGATATCATGACTAAGGCTGTTAGACTTGAAGTGTTCGAGAAATTGAGAAGAAGAATGGGAGTGTGCTGTGAGGAAGAGTAAACTGGAAGGAGAGGTTCCAG
>NW_010928589.1:0-461 GCF_000633955.1 Camelina sativa | reverse complement strand
AAAAAAAAAAAAAGAATCCACCATTCGACTAGTGATACGTGTCAGTAGGACCACCAAAACAGACGTGTATATTTTTTAATCAAATGACCGTTGCCTTTGTGACCTTACTCAACTTTTTATAAAAATCGTATCTTCGTTCAAAGCCTTACAATACATATCGCTGCTACACACACAACACAGAGCAATTTACTTCAGCTCCGGTGGTTCTCGTTATCTCTTTCGTCGCATTTTGTATGTTATTGCATGTCAAGTCTTTCTTTTATTTTGATACCAAAAAAAAAAAAAAAGTCTTTCTTTTATTTGATTTTCCTCTGTAAAGATAGATGTCAAAAAGAATATGAAACTGCTACTTTCGATATCAAAAACCTATATATATATTATTTTTTAAAAAAAATAATTGTTTCATCTTCCTTCTTGTGGATCTAGATTAGATGTACGACGACGCATCTTAAATTCTTAAT
>NW_010928588.1:0-461 GCF_000633955.1 Camelina sativa | reverse complement strand
GACCATTCCCCAAGTTGCTGGAGTTGTTGTTTTCCTCGTGGCAAGAAGAAGAAGAATATTTCTGAAGAGAACATAGCTTTGCGTATGAATGATTACGATGACGAAGAAATGAATCTTGCTCTAGTCCCGAAGAAGTTCGGTAACTCAACGTTCCTCATTGATTCAATCCCAGTAGCTGAGTTCCAAGGCCGGCCTCTCGCGGACCATCCATCAGTTAAAAACGGGCGCCCGCCCGGTGCACTCACTATTCCGAGAGAGCTTCTTGATGCAACTACCGTAGCAGAAGCCATTGCTGTTATCTCTTGCTGGTACGAGGATAAAACTGAGTGGGGATCACGTATCGGATGGATTTACGGGTCAGTCACTGAAGATGTTGTCACTGGTTATAGAATGCATAACCGTGGCTGGAAGTCGGTTTACTGTGTGACGAAACGTGATGCTTTCCGTGGCACAGCTCCTAT
>NW_010928587.1:354-461 GCF_000633955.1 Camelina sativa | reverse complement strand
AACGTTTGAAGCCTTGATCTTTGAGCGTAGAGCTCAACTTGTGGTACGAGGCTCGAGGAGACTGCTTGAGACCATAAATGGCCTAGAGAAGTCGGAGGACCATGCCG
>NW_010928587.1:0-299 GCF_000633955.1 Camelina sativa | reverse complement strand
GGGGGGTGCATATAGACCTCCTCTTGAAGCTCCCCCTGAAGAAATGCATTCTTGACATCCATTTGCCAAAGATCCCATGAGAGGTTAGTGGCAACAGAGAGCACCACCCTAACAGTATGAAGCTTGGCGACCGGGGCGAAGGTTTCCGTATAATCCAACCCATATGTTTGAGTAAAGCCACGAGCTACAAGGCGAGCTTTGTACCGTTCTATCTCACCAGTGCTTAAATACTTGATGGTAAAGACCCATCGGGAACTGACAGCCTTCTTGCCTCTAGGCAGGTCGGCTTCATCCCAAGT
>NW_010928586.1:0-461 GCF_000633955.1 Camelina sativa | reverse complement strand
ATTAATTCCATTTAAATAAATTTAATACCATGTTTGGCTGGATTTACCATTAATGTTAGGCCCGTATTTATCAGTATCAATATCTTAAATTAACTAGTTTATCATGCTTAATTAGTCGTATACTACATCAACCATATAATCCACAACTAAAAAAAACAAATCGATGTAAGAATCTTAAATGAACTAAAACATACAGTATAAAATATACTATAGTTTAGTTCGTGTTGATAATATTGTTGTTGTGTTATTTTCTAGATTCAAATCCTATAATGATAATGTTATCGAATGTGTGGGAGATGCGAGAAATAGAATATGTGTTTAGGATTTGGGTGGGACCAATTTTTTTTTTTAGTCTTATAGGCACTTAGCTTAGCTTCTTCCTCGTAAATCTACTTCTTTGTTCTTTGGTCCCATTTTGTTATCTTTCTGTTTTGGCCCAAAATAATTCGACTTTATGTAAA
>NW_010928585.1:0-461 GCF_000633955.1 Camelina sativa | reverse complement strand
GTTGTTGATGCTGTAATGGCTATTGGGAATGACGACAGGCTAAATCTGATTGGGATCAAGAAGGTAAACACACATTTTTGTTTTTTTAATTCTACAAATCTGTTGTTTCTTTCTGGGAATGTTTTAAACTGGCTTTGCATTATGTCAATTAATGTTTTTGTGCTGTGTTCTGTTTATCTTGCGACTTCAATTTTATCTATCAATGGATTTCTACATGGCTATTTGCAATCAAATAGGATAGCATTTTCGTGTTTTCTAGTTTCAATCATCTGCAGCATTCTGCCTCTATCCATTGCATTTCATTCCTAGGTCCAGTTAAATTTGAGGAAGTGTGAATTGGCTTAGTGCTACAGGGTCCATATGATTGACTTCTATAACAATTTGTCTTTGATTGAGATTCTTCAAGATCCAAGTCCTGTTATAGACTTTCCCCATTGTGCCTATACTGTAAAGCCAGGTTA
>NW_010928584.1:0-461 GCF_000633955.1 Camelina sativa | reverse complement strand
GGGTCGTCAATGGAAGCTATTTTAGCAACAGGCCATGGGTAAGAGCCATTGCCCGTAAACAATTGACTACGTCTTGGAGAAGACAACATTTTAAAACTTGGAGAGCTAGTTTCACGCAAGTTCCTTTGAGCATTCATATTACCACTTACTCCTCGAAAAGCCACTGACCCTATTGATGAAGTTTCAGGGGACCTCGGGAAGAATCCAGATGGCGCAGATCCGACATGAGGGAGCTGGTGGAGGGCACCTTTCTGAGCTGAGTAAGGAAACCTGTGATTTTTTCCGTTTGAAGAGTATGGATTCACAGGCCAGGCTGAAGAACTAGGGCTTCCCCACAAGAATTCGGATCCAGATAATGTTTCTACATGACTTGGGTGTGAGTTCAAAGAACCAAATGAAGAAACAGATCCAAACGACTGCGGTTGCTGAAAGGTAGAAGCTGTGTGGCTTGCATTATTATA
>NW_010928583.1:0-461 GCF_000633955.1 Camelina sativa | reverse complement strand
GCACGACCTCTGTAATGGAATCCAAAGCTTTCTCCTTCTGGCGAGCTGATACCATCAAGAACATTAGCTAAACTATATGATTGTTACTATCACAGAAGAAACTGTTAAATTTATGGAGAAATGCAAGGGAGCACAAACCATCATATCGAATCAGGGATTTGGAGAGTCCATTAGGCCTCAATTCTTTGTCGTTTACACCTTCTGTGTATTTGCTAACTTCGACCTGCATCCTGCATATGGAAGTGTCAAAATGATTGATAGAGGAGACAGTCGATTAACTAGGAAATAACAGGGAGGAATTAAGGGAGGTACCCGATGAACTTAATGGTGTTGCCCTGGTCGTCCTTGATAGGAGTGATTGTGAGAAGATTCCAGAAAGGAGTTCCATCTTTTTTGTAGTTTAACAGCCTTCCACAGTAACTTTTTCCATTCTTGACACTATCTCTGATTTTGGCAACCTC
>NW_010928582.1:0-461 GCF_000633955.1 Camelina sativa | reverse complement strand
TCCTCCTCCCCTTTTTCGTAAAAAGTTCTATTTTTAGTACAAACTTTATTTATCTGTCTTTTTCGTCCCTCCCCCCAAACCAAAAAAAAATTGGAAAAAAAAGAAAGATTACAATTTCCACTTTTGTTGTTTTTTGTTTGGTTTTTGTAATCTCTTTCTCTTCTCTTCTTTCTCTCTCTAATCTAATCTTCGCATTCATTTCGTTCCCTCCATAAGCCAAGCTTCCGTTACAAGTTCTCTTTTTCTTTTTCTTTTTTTGGATTTTTCTTTGTTTGAATCCCCAATTAAAAATTAATTATTCCCCAGGAGGAGCTTTGATTTTGCTGGAAGATTTGTAGGTATTTAATTTTGAGGATTCGAAGTTTTTATTTATATATTATTAATTCTCACATATAGCTGGAACCTTGAATTCGTTTTTTTTTTTTTTGAAGTTGATACTTTCAACTCTTCTGGAAAATTAG
>NW_010928581.1:0-461 GCF_000633955.1 Camelina sativa | reverse complement strand
GTCCAGGAGAAGAGTACCGTATCCCTGCTTCTATTTCTAATTTAGTGTTAGCGCCTTGGTGAATGGATTGTTCTTCTTGCTGGCAAACCTTGGCTTAACTTATGCTTATTTTCAAGTCTTTTTTATAGTATAATTTTTTTGTTTCTAAGTACACTACTTTAAATGCACTATAATTTTATGTATGTTGGATTAACTTTGATACTTATGCGTGCTCTATAATTTATAAGTAAATTTAAGTATGTTTCAAATGATTTGGTTTGTTTTGGTGAATGGTCTGTTCTACTTCTACCGGCAAATGTTTGCTGCTCAACTTAGATGCAGTAGAGATAAGAGATAGGATCCGGGTAGTATTTTTTCAAATGATGTGGTTTGTTTTGGTGAATAATCTGTTCTGATCCTACCAGCAAATGTTGGCTTACTTGGGCTTATTTATGAATCAGTTAAATACGAAAGTTACACAA
>NW_010928580.1:0-461 GCF_000633955.1 Camelina sativa | reverse complement strand
TATAACTCCTTTGATGCCTTCTCTGACGATCTCATTGCTCTTATGGAAGAGTTGGAGTTTGGCCCCGTCGTGTTCGTAGGCCATTCCATGTCGGGGATGGTCGGTTGTGCTGCTTCTATTAAAAGGCCCGACTTATTTACAAATATTCTTCTTATTGGTGCTTCTCCCAGGTAAAGCTCGCTCTTAATAATCAACCGTACTTCCACTTAATTATAATAAGAAGTGAAAATCAAAGACCTGTGTGTAATCCAGTTATAAGGCTATGTTATCATTTAGGTCTATATATTGGATATATATAGTTAAAAAAGAGGTTAATCATGATGTGAATATATCTGTAAATAAAATGAAGAATTATGATTTGCGCTCGAAAGAGAGGTCTAAAGTGATACCTTTTCATCGATCGTACAATATTCCTTTGTGAATATGTGTTTCACGAGAAAAGACAAAAACGAAGTATGCTT
>NW_010928579.1:0-461 GCF_000633955.1 Camelina sativa | reverse complement strand
TCCACTCATATGGTTGCTCGCACCATTATCAAGATACCACACATTCTCGGTGTCTAAACTTACTTCAAAACCTTTAGGCTTCACCTTTTGCTCGTTTAGATATACCACCTCATGTACCATTAATTTATCAGCTTCGTGTGTGTCTTCTTCCGCTTTTTCAACTACTTCTTGAAGCTTGAGCAGCCTGTCAGGATAATTTGAGGCATAGTGGCCCTGTTTATCACATCGATAACATGTTATCGTTGCTTACCTCTCTTTATCTTGTTCCTGTTGAATGATCCGTTCTGGTTGTAACCGAAGCGGCTACAATCTCTTCCTCGCCAATACGATCGTCCTCCTCTTCCTCTGTTATTCCCAAAGAACTCTTGTCGAGGATTCATCTTTGCATACATGAGCTTGCCATGATCTTCTTGCTGTTCTTCCTCTTCTTCATTGATTCTTTCTTCGTATGCCTTTAATCT
>NW_010928578.1:0-461 GCF_000633955.1 Camelina sativa | reverse complement strand
TTTTTTTTTTTGAACAACAAGAAACTTTCATTCAAACTAAAACCTCAAAAGAGGTGAGTTCATACAACATGATTTAAGATAAGCAAAGGAAAATACAGATAAGGGTTCCATGAGTTTTTCAAAGGGATTTGAAGAATCTATTGGGACCAAAGCGGATTCGTCTTTGAAGCTGGACTTCACGAAATCCTCGACCAGCTGATGGTCATAGGTAACTCTAGCGGATAACGCAATCGAGTTTGTAAGAGAGAGCTCCACAGGGGGAGCACACAGGGACCTTCTTGCCAAATACATGAGAGGGTTCAATAGCCTTGGATCAAAGTCCTTTAAGCTTTTAAAAACATACCTCATGATTCGAGATGAAGCTACAAATGGGGTTCGCAAGAGATGGGTGTCAAAACGTAACAAGGCAGGTGGGTCTTCCCTCACATGAAGCTCATGGCCATGGAGGTCAAGGAATTCCA
>NW_010928577.1:0-461 GCF_000633955.1 Camelina sativa | reverse complement strand
AGCTTGTCCTTGTCGTTCACTTGGTTCTTCATGTTGTACACGTATGTCTCAAGGCTGTTCCTTGCATCAATCCTCTCCTTTACCTTCTTGTCTTCATCTGCAAACTCCTCTGCCTCCTTCACCATCCGCTCAATCTCTTCTTGGCTCAGACGTCCCTTCTCGTTTGTGATTGTGATCTTCTCTGATTTCCCACTCGCCTTGTCCTCTGCTTTCACGTTGAGAATACCGTTGGCGTCCACTTCAAATGTGACTTCGATCTGAGGGGTCCCTCTCGGAGCTGGTGGGATTCCGTTGAGGTCGAATTTCCCGAGCAGCCTACAGTCTTTGGTGAGACTTCTTTCACCTTCAAAGACCTGGATGGAGACAGTCGTCTGCTGGTCTTGGTATGTCGTGAACACCTGAGATTTCTTGGTTGGAATAACCGTGTTTCTCGGGATCAGCTTTGTCATCACTCCTCCGAC
>NW_010928576.1:0-461 GCF_000633955.1 Camelina sativa | reverse complement strand
GAAAAGCCATTGAGCAAGTTTGAGGGTGCACAATGGCTTCTCATTCAGAAGGCAGAAGAGGAGAAACTTCTTCAAGTAACCTTCAAGCTGCCTGAGAATCACATGAATAGGCTAATTAGCGACTGCAATGAACATTATCTAAGTGTCGGTGTTAGTAAGTATGCTCAACTCTGGAATGAGCAAAGAAAGTTAATTCTGGAGGATGCACTTCATACTTTTCTTTTGCCATCAATGGAGAAAGAAGCAAGATCCTTGCTGACTAGCAGAGCGAAGAGTCGGTTGCTTTTAGAGTATGGACAGGCTTTGTGGAACAAAGTTTCTGCAGGGCCATATCAAAAGAAAGAAATGGACATTAGCTCAGATGAGGAAGTTGCGCCTAGGGTCATGGCATGTTGTTGGGGACCTGGAAAGCCACCAAATACGTTTGTGATGCTGGATTCATCGGGAGAGGTGCTTGATGT
>NW_010928575.1:0-461 GCF_000633955.1 Camelina sativa | reverse complement strand
AGGTGACATATCACATATGGTCAGTTTTCTTACGGATTTAATTCTCTCGTGTCCCTATACCAGAAATTCTTTTCTGCATCACCTCCACTTATTTTCACTACCCCCTTCTTTAATGAAATGACGAAACTATCCTCTAACAATTTCGAAAAGAAAATTGAACGTACAACTACATCCAGTTGTACTGGATATCCCTTAAGTTGTACCTCTAGTTGTACCCATCGCATCTTAGTTGTATCCGTCACACCCTAGTTGTACCAGTTGCACCCTAGTTGTACCCCGCATAGTAGGATTCGAACTCTCGACGCGCAGGTGCGCATGGAACTCGCAACCACTGAGCTATTGTGTTTTTCGTTGAATATTTACCGATTTAATTATATTTAACCTTTAACAACCTTCATTAAAGGTAATATTGTTTTTTTACCATTGAGGGGTTTTTGAGAAATTGTTTTGATGAATAGGGG
>NW_010928574.1:0-461 GCF_000633955.1 Camelina sativa | reverse complement strand
CTTTGTAGTCTTTGTACAAAGAACGATTATTGGGTCATTTGTAAAAATTTTCTGTATATTTTAATGGCTTTGATTGGTAGCCCCGTAGCCCTTTACGTTGTGGTAAAAAAAGTCTACAGTTTTTTTACAGTGACCAATCATCAAATTCAAAACGATTAGTCAAAGCCGTAAGATAATTTCAAACTTCAAACCGGAACAAAATACAGTTAATCGAGGGGTCTTTGATCAATCAGACTTATAACACTTCATCGAATTGAGAACGGTAATCAAACAAGCGGTTAAATTTTCAACCGTTCTCAGTTAGATCTCACCATTCATCAATCAAAGCCATATAATCTTGGACCCCGATATTGGTCCTACCATGTTTTTCTCGACGTTTGAGTTTGACACAACTAGACTATTCTAAAACCAAAAAAAAACGTCAAATCCACAATCTAGTGGATAGGAGCTGTCGGCAATGG
>NW_010928573.1:0-461 GCF_000633955.1 Camelina sativa | reverse complement strand
CTGAAATTCTGTTAAATTTTGTGATGTCACGAACATATAAGCTAATTTAGGGTATTATATTAGCAATATTATCATTTTAAGGTATAAAAGTGGAAGTACAAAACCTTCAATGTTTAAACTGGAAGCTGGTGTCACTTTGAGGTTTTTTTGTGGGATTTTCCCTATATAAAAATATTTAAAAATGTGTGTATTTTGTGAATATACGATCGTGTGTTATTATAATTCAAAAATAAAGAAATTATTGTAGAAACTAACAAATCTTGATTTTTATAGTAATTAAAATATAATAATTTTTCTATATTCAAAATGGTTTAAAATTGTAAAAATCTTGATTTACGTGTTTTGGTCAATTTTACTTTTTAAATTGCCAAGAGAATATGTAATTTTTTTATTTTTTGGCGAGATTAGTTCCTATTTACGTTAACTTAGCCCAAAAAAATTATAGAATAAATATTTTTTTT
>NW_010928572.1:0-461 GCF_000633955.1 Camelina sativa | reverse complement strand
AAATTCACATGAGAGTCCAGTCCGGAAACCCCATTCAGCTGCATGGTTGGACCAGGCTGATCGCTAACCTGTCTCATCAGCTCTTCAATATCATTATCATCCAACTCAGATTGGCTAATCCCCTTGGCCCATAAGTTATTAGTATCAACATCAGCTGAAACAATAAGCTGATTTCCAGGAACATCTACAGGCTCATCAACATCATCACCCTCTTCAACCCATTCTTCTTCAATAAAAGGAGCTCCATATTGCTCACCATTCTTAGGACCAGACCCACTTTTCTTATAAATCTTGTAAAGAACATAAGCATCCTTAACATCTCCGCCACCGCACCTCTTGAGTTCCTCTTCGTGCAATGTGTACTCGTGCATGACCCAATTAGTCCTCTCACCATTAGGTGCCCTGCCTCTATGGAAAACAAGCGTCTTCTTCTCTCCAACCGGTCGAGAATCACACTTGAT
>NW_010928571.1:0-461 GCF_000633955.1 Camelina sativa | reverse complement strand
TAATAGGGGATGTGGGGGATCATATATGGTTATGATGTAAATGGGCCAAAAATATTAACGGCCCATTAATATTCTCAAAATGACACTCCATCTATTTTGTTAGTGGATGTTTTAAAATCCTAATAATAAAATTAGTGGTTTGATGTCACCTCGCCATCTTGTCACGCAGTTATATCAAGTATCATTTATATCCATACCAAATACTTCCCCAACCATATCAACAAGTTCGTATTATAAAATCGTTTGCGTTACAATATGCACATAATTCTTTCACTACAAATATGACCAACCCAAATCTTCCTGACGATCTGTTGGCGCGAATAGCTAAACTAATGGTAGCAAAACACTGGTGGTACATGCAGTCACTCCTACGTTCGGAAAATAGAGGCAAAACTATAGTTTACCGTCGCGACATCTTGAAAGAGGCAAACATCTTCAACATGTGCAGTGACCCCGATGAT
>NW_010928570.1:0-461 GCF_000633955.1 Camelina sativa | reverse complement strand
AAAAGCTTGAAAATGAACTCGGGATCTTCCCCAATGGTCGCTCCACCAATGAAAATGTTATCGAACCGAGATAAAACATGAAGTTTGAACGAATATTGTACAGGATTAAGACAAACATGTAGTAGTAGTAGAAATCAACAAGAATCAAAAGAGATAACAGATAAACGAAAAAACTGTTTCGGTTGCAAATATCTTGAGAAAAGGTGTCAGTAGTCTTCACCTTCATCCTCTTCCTCGTCTCCACCTTCAGCACCCACCTCTTCGTAATCTTTCTCCAATGCAGCCAAGTCTTCACGTGCCTCAGAGAATTCACCTTCTTCCATTCCCTCACCCACATACCAGTGCACAAATGCCCTCTTGGCATACATGAGATCAAACTTGTGATCGATCCGTGAAAACACCTCGGCCACTGCAGTGTTGTTGCTGATCATACATACAGCTCTCTGGACCTTAGCGAGGTC
>NW_010928569.1:0-461 GCF_000633955.1 Camelina sativa | reverse complement strand
TTATTACAAATCTTAGCTAACCTAATAATTGGGTTTCTCATTTACAATCGTAGATTTTTTTAGATACTGATTTTGAAAAAATAAAATTTTTATAATGAACAAATTTTCCTTTTTAAAATATCAAAATATATAAGATCTGATTTTGTTTCTTTTCTCACCCACGATCTTTCTTATCTGCCCACAACCATCTTAATGTTACTATATTATCTCCAAAAATATTTCTTGTACCAAATCTCTCTCAGTTCTCTCTGGCCTCTTCTTTATTTTATTGTTCTTGAGTTTCCGTTTCGTAACTATGGCTAACTGTTCAGTATTTTCTCATTTTTGTTCATTACTCAGGCGGCAAATCCATCATGAGCGTTGTTATTGTTACAAACAACCGAAACAGTTTTGCAGTTAAATCCATCATAGGCGAGAAAGAAAATTGGGAATTGTGTATTTGTCTTCACGGTTTGGGAAAA
>NW_010928568.1:0-461 GCF_000633955.1 Camelina sativa | reverse complement strand
TTACCTCTTCCCATTCCTTCATTCATAGGCCTTCTGTTTTGAATTTGGTTTTGTCCCTGGTTCCTCCCAGTGAAATTAGCTCCCATCTGCTTCAGTGTCTCAGGAGAAGCAAAGGCAACAACACATGCTTTACCGTTGAAAATATAACCATTCATTCCTTCTTTGCAAGCGGCTGCAGCAGCTGAATCATAAAACTCAACCTGACAATACCCTTTAGATTTGCCACTAACTCTCTCATCGAAAAACTTGATCTCTTTGACTCTTCCATACTGTGAAAGAATACTCTCAATCTCTGCATCCGTCGTCCACCAGTGTAACTCTCCAACAAAAAGCATGGTGTTTCCATTGTCCACAACAAATGACTGCGTAGGGCTTTTGTTCACCATTACATTCGGAATCACACTCATCTGGCTAACAGGAATCTGCTGAGCACCTTGAGGAACAGCACCATAAGAGTTATG
>NW_010928567.1:0-461 GCF_000633955.1 Camelina sativa | reverse complement strand
GCAGCTGAGCTCTTGAACCATCCTTTCATTACAGGAAGATCGATCACTGAAGCGGACAAGGAGATATATAGCTCGTCGATTCCAAGTCTCTCGAAACTTCTCTTGGCATGAGATGATCCTGCATATTTCCATATTGTATCGAATAATATATTCATATTTAGTGTTAACAAAATTCAAGTCTTCTCTAATATTGCTCTCTCGATCCATTAATTCAGATTTGTTTCTGCTAGTGCTAGATTATATCTATCGATATATCTTCTTCTATTTTGTTACGAGTACGTTTTATTTTGTTGGAAAAAAGTAACTGTGATTGTGTTGGAAATTAAAAGCAACAAAAAGAAAAACTACCCATGCTCTTAGTAAACTCCAACACTAACCCATCATCTGGCTCTCCTCATGCTCTTAGTAAACGCCAACACTACTTAGTAAACACCAACGATTTTCATCCTACTACTGCATTA
>NW_010928566.1:0-461 GCF_000633955.1 Camelina sativa | reverse complement strand
TTAGGTACAAATCGATTTGGGAGATGTATAAGAAGGCTGAGGCTAGTTTCTGGACTGGTTCGTTTTGTTCTCTCTATTCCTTGACTTCGGATTGTACTTATTATATAAATTAAGTCTTCGACTTTGTGTTATAGGATTGTAATATTTTGCGTTACTTGGTAATAAAATAGATGTGGTGGATGGAGTGTATTACATTGATTATGTTTTGTGCTTCTAAATTTTGATTCAGAGGATGTGAATTTGACATTTTTATGTGTGTGGTAGAGTGTTCTGTTTTCTGCTTATATCATTAGCAATTCTGGTTGTGAATGGATTGTAGCTGAAGAGGTTGATCTTTCGACTGATGTGCAACAATGGGAAGCCTTGTCGGTATCGGAGAAACACTTTATTACTCATGTTCTGGCGTTTTTCGCTGCATCAGATGGGATTGTTTTGGAGAATTTGGCTGCTAGATTCTTGAA
>NW_010928565.1:0-461 GCF_000633955.1 Camelina sativa | reverse complement strand
TTACCAGTGGCCGTGACTCTACTCCATCGGGTATGATTGAGAATCCAGAGGGCAGGATTTGGTTGTTGCTTGGATCATGTCCCGCGAGCACCATCTGCGTCGTGTTTATATCTACAGGAGCGTATACCACCACCGACTCATACGAGTTAGTGCAGCTGTCTTGCAGCACCCATATGCTCTTTTCCCTCGATTTCACTGTCTGCAAATAGATATCCAGATTATGGAAGCCGAGACATATTGAAAGAATTGTGCAGACAAAATAAGCCTACCTGGATAGCCACTGAGTTGCCTCTGTCTTGTCCCTTGGATAAGCTTGCAATAGACTGAACATGCGCTCCGTTCGACAAAGCATCCCACTGATGATGATGATGTATAGTTAGATATATGAGTGGAAGCCCGTTTTATTGTTTGCAGAAAATGTGTATGGGTTTGAGAATGTACCTCATGGCGACGAGCTTCAT
>NW_010928564.1:0-461 GCF_000633955.1 Camelina sativa | reverse complement strand
ATCTCGATCTTCTGATTCCGCAATCGGCCGCTTGGTTGTCATCACCGATTGTGAAAGATATGATTTCGTTGGATTTGATTCTGGTCTTGTGGGGGTTTGCTTATCGTTTTATTGGGCGATTCAAGTGTGACAAAGAAACTAGAAAGAGGAAGATTTGGTTTCCACTTGTTTCGGGTAAGCAAATATCGTATTTGTCTCTGCTTCGAGATTTTCTAGCTGGCTTCAGGATTTTTCATTTATTGGCGATAGTGGTTTCCATTTGTGGTCATTGGGTATATATTTGGCTTTGTGTTGTGTTCGGCTACATCATCTCACCTTCTTCTTTCTTTATCCGAGCTTCAATTTTCTTACGAGACACAGTTGATTTCAAGTTGTTATCGTGGTGTGTTTTCGTGACTTCAAGGGTTTCTTATACGTTTTCTGGTTTTGTTAAGGTTGTTATGGCTCAAATGAATCTCAAC
>NW_010928563.1:0-461 GCF_000633955.1 Camelina sativa | reverse complement strand
ATTCTCTACAAAAAAATAGGAGTTAGCGCTCCAGTAGGGAAGGGAGGACCTCTTGAATAAGTCATAATTGCATAACCTATCTCCGTCCTGTGAGAAAGACCTCCTTAAGAAGACGGGGGCTAAGTCAGCTGCTTAACCTTACCAATATAGGTTACGGTAGGTGTGACTAATCACTAATCTAATCTCAATAAAAAAATTCCACATCCTGACATTCCAACATGTGACTCACTGCCCGAACTTGTTTTTATGCTAGCAGGGATGGTTCGGGCGGGTAAGAAACATAGTCCAGGAAGACTAATTGAGAATGGGCCCATGGACCAAGATATCGATCCCTCCCTGACTACGGAAATGACTCAATGAGAAGCCCCCGCGGGTAAGGCACAGATCCACTGACCCGGACCTGCATGGAATGGTCCATTTGAACGGGTTCGGTCACTTGCTCGGTATCAATGGGATTGAAG
>NW_010928562.1:0-461 GCF_000633955.1 Camelina sativa | reverse complement strand
GGTGATCCGGGCTGACGTATAGTGACGTTAGTAACGTTTCCTGTGCCGCTCATAACGCAAACGCCTCTTTGGCGGCGTCTAGCGAACGTAGCCATACAGTCAACTATGTCACATCCGTCTCCGATCTCCATAACATGAGTTCGAAGAGCGTTTGCGCTGTCTCTTGTTATGATTATTGGAGCTTTAGGTTTGTTCTTGGATCCTGCTGGTCTTCCTCTTGGCCTTCTTGTCATCTGTTCTCCGCTTCCTCCACCGCCGCTTCCTCCTTCTCCTCCATGTAAACTCATCTCTTTACCTTCGCTACCACTGTTGTTACCCATGTTGTCCATGTTATCGCTTGTCTCTTCGCGATCCATCTTCATAGATCGATTCAATATTGACCCTCCTTGCTGCTCGTGATCTTGATCAGGGTTTCTTTGCGGCTGCTGATGATGGTTGAGAAAGAACTGTTGTTGTTGTTG
>NW_010928561.1:0-462 GCF_000633955.1 Camelina sativa | reverse complement strand
AGGTATTTGTCACTGTAGGTCTTCTGGATGATTCAGGACTTGGATAAGAAATGGCTCCTTCTTCGAAAAAGGAAAATGGCGTTGCATGGTTACTATACAAAACGTTACGAAGAAGAGTCTAGGAGGGTCTATGACGAAACTAGGCTTAATCTAAATCAGTATCTTTTTGAATCAGTCATTAAGTCTCTTAACGTTGCAGAAACAGAAAGAGAAGTTGACGATGTAGATTCCAAGTTCAACTTGCATTTTCCTCCCGGTGAAATTGGTGTTGATGAAGGGCAGTACAAGAGACCGAAAAGAAAATCACAATATAGCATCTGCAGCAAAGCGGGGCTCTGGGAGGTTGCCAACAAATTTGGGTATAGTGCTGAGCAATTGGGACTTGCATTGTCCCTCGAAAAATTGGTCAGTATGATTTTATATTGTTTGATCTGTATGTTGTACTGGAAGGACAGTTCTAAC
>NW_010928560.1:0-462 GCF_000633955.1 Camelina sativa | reverse complement strand
TTGGGCATGTTGGTATGCGACGTAACCAATCTGTAATACACTCATGATGATATTTGTGATTGCATTGTAGAGTGTTTATGGTTCTTTCCCCCTGTAGTTCTTCAAGACATATTGAACATACCCCATCTTCTTCTTCTGGCGCTTGTGTCTGTGTAATTTTCAGCTCCCCTATTAGCACTTCCATATCTAGCCTTCTCGATGCATTTGGGTTGTTATCTTCAATCTCCAGAAAGACTTCTATTTGTTGTGTAGTACCCTCTCCTAGTAATCCAATTGTTGAGTGTATAAAGTCTGTCAAAATATTGGTTAAAGTACCTGATGTTGCTTCGTCAATATCATGAAATGTGAGGTAGAAGTTGGTGATCTCTTTGAAATGATTGTTAGTGGGATGTAGGATTTGCTCATTGGTGAACGGGATGGTGTAGGTGATGTCGATTTCTCCTCGACGTGGTCTTGAGAGTT
>NW_010928559.1:0-462 GCF_000633955.1 Camelina sativa | reverse complement strand
TCTCTCGCTCTCAGAAGAACGAAGCGCGTGAAGAAGCGGCTCAACCGCACCGAGAACTCCGATCACCATCTTATTCTCATCTTCAAGCGCCAAACTAAACAAAGCTCCGGCAACATGTTCCTGCGCCTCCGTCGTTCCCGATTTCAAAACATCGATCAACAAAGGAACAAATCCTGACCGTACGATCTTCACTTTGTTCTGTTTCTCAAGCGAGAGATTAACCAAAGACGCTGCGGCGTTAGTCTGTACGAGATTGTACCGCGAAACAAGCAGTGACCGGAGAAACGAGAGAATCCGATCTGTACAAAGCGAAACCCTAAGATCCTCGCTAGATCTCGTCATCTTCCTAAGAAGAATCAAACCTTGCTCGTGGTCGAAAATGTCGACACCTCTCAATTTGTTGAAGATCTCTTCCTCTTCCGGCGACATCGGAGAGGAAGAGTGATCGGAGGAAGAGAAAGA
>NW_010928558.1:0-462 GCF_000633955.1 Camelina sativa | reverse complement strand
GGAAGAAGGAAAAGGAAGGAAGGGAGATTCACGTGTGCTTTTGGTTAAGTGAAGGAAGAGAANATCCAACCGTTAGGAAGCACAAGGAGAAATCGAGTCACATGGTGAAGCAAGTGGGAACGTCCCTATCACCTTCCTCTTCTCTCTAACGGTCACAAGACCTTGTTCTCCTATATTAATGTGTAATCTCTCATATGTAATAATATATCACAACATTATCTAATGGAAGAGATCCGATTCCCTCTCTACACCTTGTGTTCTTGATCTTATTTCCAATGTAGAGAGTTTAGGATTAGCGGTTAGGGGCTGCCCTTAAGGCAGCCTATTCTCTTCTCAAATATCACCTAAACTCTTCTCTATTTATTGCTTTACTTAGCCTAGTTTATGGGGAGTTCATCACAAGTTGGTGTTCTTCTCTTCCCCTTGAGATCGAGTTAGTTTGTTGTGGGTAAAGGGGGATTC
>NW_010928557.1:0-462 GCF_000633955.1 Camelina sativa | reverse complement strand
GAGTCAAAGTGTTGATTTTTGTTTGACTTTGTTTCAATTAGGATATTAAAAAAAAATTTGTTCCTTCTGTATGATCTGTTTCTGTGAAAAATCATGATTTAGGAATTAGGATTACCTCAAAAAAATTTCCTAAATTGTTAACACATGGGAGGGAGAACAGATTTGGGGCGTTGTGGTTTGTTGAAGCTGCTCTTTTGATTCGTTTTTCTGAGGTTTTGTTCTTGGTTCCTTGTTCTTGTATCTCCTTAGATATTGTCATTGATTTGCTATTGTAATCAATGACTCGAAGTCAACAACAAGGAAACAATTTTGTTTATGTTCCTCACAGTTCAGAGTCACTCCTGTTGTAATTACTTCCTTGCCTACCTGTATTCATGAATATAGTTGTTAGCTAGTCAGATAATCTTTGTGTGTTTTTGCTTTATGTCATTTAGCTTAGTGTTTTTGGTGCTCTTTCCATTA
>NW_010928556.1:0-462 GCF_000633955.1 Camelina sativa | reverse complement strand
TCTTTAATTTGGGTTAACTTGTGAAAAATAATGTCTGGCTGCCGGATTTGATCAGACAAACACAGTTCAAGCCAATTTCGTACAGTGTTGCAATCAACTTGAAGTGGCCAGCCGTCGAAGGGGTTGACTCGGGACCAATCAATAGCCAGTAGTCTCACCTTTTTGTCCAGAAACTTGTACAGGTAGTTCCCAATGTTTCTGTCTGGATTTGGTAAAAAATAGTCTAGGGTGACTATGGAATTAGCATCGTCTTTGGCTTCTCGGATCACCGATGCAATGTCAGCGTCGTTCATTTTAGAAAAATCAAATGATTGAGCGCTGTCGTCCCATCGTGATCCGAATACACGAGATCCGTCTAGTCGTTCAACGATGTCGAAGTCTGGGTGAGGAATTTGAAGGTATTCGCAGAAGTGGTATGAAATCCACTCAGTGAGAGAAAGCCAAGGGTTTTGTTCGGTGTTG
>NW_010928555.1:0-462 GCF_000633955.1 Camelina sativa | reverse complement strand
TCCCAACCCCTCCCCCCTCCCTCCCCTCCTCTCATCCTCTCCATCCTCCTACCCTTCCAACCCCCCATACCTCAATTTCTGATTCTCACCCTCCCTCCCTCTCCTCCTCTCACCCTCCCTCTCTCCCACTATCTCCCCCATCTCTCCCATCTGCTACTTCCGCTCACTCTCCAATTGCAATCCCCGCAAACCCCAGTACTGTTGTGCGTCCAGCTGAGGCATCAACAAAGCAAGTACCGGCGACAAACCAAACTACTCACCAAGCCAAAACTCTAGCGCAAAAGCTAAAAAATGCAGCGGATAGATCACTTACGCGACTAGCCCCAATGGAGATTTCTCCTGAAGGAAAGCCTAGAGTCCTTATCCCGGATGCAGTGTTTCAAGAAGGCGCGGATATTCACAGAGACTTCATAATTGGGAGATTCAAAGGCCGCTTGCCAACTTACAAACACATCCAGAGTG
>NW_010928554.1:0-462 GCF_000633955.1 Camelina sativa | reverse complement strand
CTAACGTAAAGCGAGGAGTTGAGCCTGAACTGGCGAACCGAAGTAACTTTCGGAACCATACTTCCTACAGCTAACATGTGCCCAGTCCTGCGGAAAGGCGCAAACGAACGTGAGCTGCTATACCGAATCCCCCGCTGGCCATCGGGGACCGAGTGGTAAGGCCATGATCTGCAGGGGAACGGATCACTCATTCTTCCATTGGGGACAGGTGCACGAACGACAACTCCAAACGTCACACATCCGCCGCCTACTTACCGTTTAGGTGGCACCAGCGAGATCCAGCTAAGGAAAAAGAGTGTCGCGGCTGCTCCACTCCGCCGCGGTCTCATGAACTTCACTTCGTTGCCTTCCCGCGCGCAAAGCGAATGGGCGCTGTGCTGTGGGTCAGTTTCGGGGCGGGGGGCGCAGAGATACTAGAAGAAATGATTCATTTGTTTGGATCGACGAGCTTTTTCAGCCCCA
>NW_010928553.1:0-462 GCF_000633955.1 Camelina sativa | reverse complement strand
TCTCCTCTTCCTCGGATTTCTTCTTCTTCTTTGCTCCCCTTGGAGTCAGATAAATCTTGCACAACGCATGATCAACCTACACACACCAACCAAAACAAAAACTCACAATCTCAATAACTTGTAATCCAAGTAAGTAAAACAAACATACCCTTTTTACCTTATTCTCGTTGTTATGATCATCATCAGAAGAAGAAGACTCAAGCCAGTATTCTTGCATTAGCCAATCCCCTTTTACGCCATTTGGTTGTTTCCCAACGTAGTAGTCTAGTATGGTTTTGTAGCCGACTATGCCGTTCCCAGCGTTAATCTTCTTAGCAGCTACTGTTGCGCTCCAGTATCCTCCATTGCTGCCACGTTTCTTCTGTCTTCCGCCTCTGCCTCCGCCTTTACCGAGTTTGGTCCTCTCCGAGATAAAGAACCATTCTTTCTCATTACCCTTTTCATATTTCTCTGTTTTCAATT
>NW_010928552.1:0-462 GCF_000633955.1 Camelina sativa | reverse complement strand
TATCGTTCTGTTTTATTTAATTACCATACACGCTGCAATTACCACAATTACATAGTTCGTGCCAACTATGTCAAATTAATATAAATTATTTGTTATCGAACGGGAACCAAATAAATGACAACCATAATATGAGATAACCATGAANCCATGAACTTCTCCGTCGTTCGTATTACTTATACATACTCATAATAACATACACTACAAATTATCGATGTACGTACCACCGTTCATATAAGTTCACATGTACGTACCAGACGTATACAACCGTACATTACAAAAAAAAACTAAAAACTTCAAAGAGCAACCATTGGAGATTATAGAACTAAAGGATTTCACATATAGATTTCGCCAACCACCAAAGTCCGCAATTAGTACACAAGATGTCGTAATCGCAAAAGTTTATAGAGAATAAACCGGATTAGATACAACAGATGGCGGCACAGTCCGGGTTAGGGATCAGGT
>NW_010928551.1:0-462 GCF_000633955.1 Camelina sativa | reverse complement strand
AAGCCAAGTGGTCAATGATGCTATAACTCCATCCATCACCCCAGAGATGAACGCAAAGTTAATCCTTGAACCTTCATCAAAAGAAATCAAAGCTGCTTGCTATGCGATTCATGCAGATAAAGCCCCAGGGCCGGATGGCTTCTCGGCGAGTTTCTTCCAATCGAACTGGCACACTATGGGAGATGTGATAGTGCAAGAGATCTCAAACTTCTTCTCCACTGGAATGCTACCTGAAAAGATCAACCACACACATGTCAGACTGATTCCAAAGATAACAAGCCCAAAGAAAGTAATGGACTATAGACCGATTGCTTTGTGCTCAGTTTATTACAAAATCATTGCAAAGATCCTCTCGAAGCGTCTCCAACCTTTCCTCCAGCAGGTGATATCTGAAAACCAATCAGCTTTCGTCCCACAAAGAGCTATCAGTGATAATGTTCTTATAACCCACGAAACCCTACA
>NW_010928550.1:0-462 GCF_000633955.1 Camelina sativa | reverse complement strand
AGCATGATCACAGAATATGCAAGAACATAAGCTGTGTCTGCGCTAGTAAACACCTTAGGATTACACTTGCAGTAACGTTCAGCAAACTTTTCCATGATTCGGTCAATCTTTTGTGCTTCTCCAGGCAGCCTAAAACCTTCAAGAAAGGTTCTAATTGCCTCATCAAATTCCATGCCTTGAAAATCAAAAGAATCCACATATGCATGCATCACCTTGAGAGGTAACTCTTCTCTTTCTCCAAGATAGTCACCTATCAAAGTTTTATTTAACCCTGACGCATCTTTGAGAAAAGCTGCTATTTCTTCAGGAGATTCACCCACCTTGCCCACGTTGATGAGAAACTCAATACCTTTTGTTGGCTTCCGATTAAAAAGAGAAATACCTTCCTGGGACAAACATTTAAATTAGCATTAACGACCACAGAACAATTATAAAATGTCACTTGTTTCAATAATCTGCATA
>NW_010928549.1:0-462 GCF_000633955.1 Camelina sativa | reverse complement strand
GATATTTGTTGCTAGAACTACCTTACGAGCCCCTTCAGGTGTCGGTTCAAAAACCTTTGCTTGGATTTCGCTTGGAAGGTTCGCATAGATGGGGCATATTATGAGTTCCCGGATCTTTGTACCGAAACCTCTTATCTTGTTTTTCAACGTCTCTTCTACATTTTCAATTTCCTCTTGCCCGGGAAGGAAGACTAAAATATCTCCAAGTGGTTCATTTACATGTATCTGAAGAATAGTCACTAGTGCTGCATCCATATAATCAGCTTCAGGTGCAGTTACAAAGCTAATGTCAACCGGAAATCTTCTTCCTGGGAAGATAAAGATTGGAGCAGCGTCAAAATAATTAGAAAATTTCTCTGCATCCATTGTTGCACTGGATATCAATAACTTCAGCTCTGGTCGAAGCCGTGCCATATCCTGTTACGTGAAGAAATAATGCAATCATGATATAAGAAACAATCT
>NW_010928548.1:0-462 GCF_000633955.1 Camelina sativa | reverse complement strand
ACTTTGGTGGAGAAGCTGTTTCAGTTTTTCCAGTGGATTCAATCTCTTTCTCAGTATCATCATCAGGTAATGCTCTTTTGTTGCTTTTTCCGCAAGAAACAGTTTCTTCTGTTCCTGGTAATCCCAATCTCAGCTCTGTTGCCTTTAGGTTAACAAGCTCATCATAATCACCAACTTTCTCCATTTCTTAGATTCAATCTTCAAAGAAAGAAACTTTGTTTTTGTGTTCGTGTGGTTGTCTAGAGAGAGATAGACTTGATGAGGTAAGAGGCTTTGTGAAGAAGAGTGTTTTATAGGAATTGAAAGTCACTTTTTTGTGTGTGGTAATTTAGAAAAAAGGGATTAACTTGATTTAAGGACAAAGGCAAAAGCTAAAGCTGTCGGGTAGTAAACAGTAGCGGCAACTTTGAGGCAAAGTGTGTCCCATCATTTTGGGGACATTTGTGGGACACTTTCATCTCC
>NW_010928547.1:0-462 GCF_000633955.1 Camelina sativa | reverse complement strand
GAGGAGCTCTTAGGTTATGGCTCTCTAGATGACTCAATTACCCTGAAATTTCTAGTTGGCACAAATGGGATTGTACGGGTTAAGGGGAGATGCTCAAAACATGGGCTCTCTCGATACCGCATGGAGAGAGGGGTAGATAATTGGAAAGTTGATTGCAAGTGTGGCACAAAGGATGATGATGGTGAGAGGATGTTGGCTTGTGATGTGTGTGGCGTGTGGCACCATACTAGATGTGCTGGGATCAAGAACGCCGATGAACTACCTTCCAAGTTCCATTGTTTCAGATGCATTGATATGTACAGCAAGAGACCAAAGCAATCTGACAATGAGCGTGGTTCTAGTCAAGTGCCCAAAGCTGGCTTCGTTTGTAGAGGTGAGTCAGCTGCTATGGGCAGTGGATCTAATTTATCCGTAACACTTAGTGTAGGCTGACTGTATTTATGATCGTTCTGTATATAGGTT
>NW_010928546.1:0-462 GCF_000633955.1 Camelina sativa | reverse complement strand
TTTGGGCTGTGTTAGGAAGATCTCTTGGTACTTCCTGTATTATATTTTGTTTCATAGAAAAAAAAAAGGAAAACATTGTATTAGTAAGAACTAAATCACACATACAATAATTTTGAAACTGATGTGTGTATATGAGTACGTAAAATTTTAAATAAATAAAACAAAGACCTAGAGCTCGTGATCCTTGAGGAGAGGATGACTGAACGACGGCTGAGCTAATATGTCTGTACAGTCTATGATATCTCCGTTAGGACTCTGTTGGGGTTTACAAAAAAAAAAGAAAAAGAAAAAAAAAAGGAGTTATATCAATAACAATAATATAAATAAAATTTTGTGTTGTGAACTTGCGGTTCATTTACATGGATGGTTGTACTCGTTGTTGCCGGGACGCAGAGAGTGAGTGTTAGTAAACACAAGAAGAGAGCCCTGCACATAAATAAATAAAACACTGTCTTAGTTTCT
>NW_010928545.1:0-462 GCF_000633955.1 Camelina sativa | reverse complement strand
GCTTTATAAAAAATTTGGAAAATCCAACACCGAATCTTTGTAACATTTTGTTGAAGTGGACAAAAGCATTTTGTATTACTTAATTTCAACGCATCATAACAATATGTGAAGGCGCAATTCCTCCGACATATAATGTACTATATGTATACAATTGGTAATTTTATAAATCAGTGTCTTTCAAGTACTAAAGTTACGTTGCAACATTATTTACTTTTTTTTTGTCAAACATCTTAGTATCATCACACTAAAATCTCTACCTCTAGAAATACATTCAAAGCAAAGGAAATACAAATTAGTAAGGCAACAAGTGCCAAAAAAACCCCAAAAATGGTTAAATAAGGGTTATACAAAGTAGTAACTAATTAAGTGCTTAACCAACGTGAACATTATACTAAATACTTGTATCACTTGAATCTTAGAAAACTGAATTAAGGCCTATATTGCCTTTTGCCTGTTCAAGTT
>NW_010928544.1:0-462 GCF_000633955.1 Camelina sativa | reverse complement strand
TGAAGACCAATGGCATGACTTTGTTACCACGAGGTTCACTGATAAGTGGAGGGTATAGTTTTTATACTGATTATTTATATATTTAAATGCTATTTTAGCTTAAAATAACATCTTGTCAACATTTGATTCAAGAGAGTACGAGATCGAAACATCAAAAGCCGAAGCAACCATACCATGCCTCATTCATGTGGGAGAAAGAGTTTTGCTAGAAAAAGACGTGAAATTGTGAGTAACCAATCATTAATGTCAGTTGTTTGGTATATGTTTCTTGAGTTCTCTTCTACTTTTAATTACTTGTTATGTAAGTGTTAGTTAGTTGTTTTTATCGTCTTGTCACCCTTTATTGTATCGTATGTGTAAACAGGAGGAACTAACATTGTTTGATGATTTTACATGTGCTTTTGAATAAAGAAAAATGTGACTGGAAAAACACCATGCCGAGCAGAATTCTTCATCGAGACT
>NW_010928543.1:0-462 GCF_000633955.1 Camelina sativa | reverse complement strand
CTATACCTGAATAGGGATTTGAAACAAGAGTACACCAAGATCACCTTTAACCTGAGCAACCGTATCAAAAGGAACAACACCTTTAGCCAAATCACCAATCAAATAAATCACATCATGAACAACCTCAAGACCATCAAGCTCAAGCGTGGCATCAATATAAGAGCTATCACGAGCACGAAGGTGTCCACCTTTAGACTTCACGACACCCAACTCTCTCCCTCTATACCCAATCGAAACGACGAGCGAATCGTAATCGAGAGAGAAGAAGTCGCGGTTCCGGACTTTGATCGTGAGGGAGAAAGAGAGGTCTAAGGCGATTTTATGCGAATCGAGGACGCTTATGTGGTTTAGATTGATTCGAGAGACAGTGATGTCTGGATCTGAAGGGTAGAGCAAGTAAACGGCGGCGGAGAGGAGGAGGATTGCGGCGGCGAAGAGGAGAGAGCAACGGAGGTTACGGAG
>NW_010928542.1:0-462 GCF_000633955.1 Camelina sativa | reverse complement strand
ATATTTACAGGCGTCACCCTCAACGGATTTGAAACCCGGTCAGACCCTATTGGCAGAGCTGACATTGGAGCTTGTGGTCCACCACCAATTCGGAACACTTGCAGATCACTAAAACTCGATGTATTGGCATACGGAGAGAGTTCTTTCGATAGACCGTAAAAATACTCCTGGAAAATTAAGTTTTCTAGTTTATGAGTTTCACTTCCAAAGACATGAAAATTAGATATTAAAAGATATGAGACTGAAAATATTTACCTGAATCATAGAAGTCCTAGAACTTTGACGGAATTCTCTGGCCCTAGCTACAACTCCACCAGACTTGTGAAGTTTCACGACGTCAACATTACTCTTACTTCTACTAAGGAAGTCTTTAAGCCTACTGAAGAGTTTTTCCTGACCCAATACTAGTACAACCGAGGCGTTGAATGTGTCTATTGCATGTAGAAGCAGCTGCAAAAACAA
>NW_010928541.1:0-462 GCF_000633955.1 Camelina sativa | reverse complement strand
TTAATTAACGCAGGTCTTCTCGTAAGTAAAGAGTTATACTCCTACTTATATCTGCTCCTCCATGTATCTATTTCCCTCTTTTAACTATAAATACCAATTTATCTCAGACACGCCAACTTATCGATCCGGACATGTACTGGTTTGCGATTCCAAGTATCGGTAAACTGTGGAAGGGTCTATTGCAGGTACCTTTGAAAATACTTTTATCAGTTTCTTCCTTCCAATTGATTGCCTCAGAACCTTTTAAGTACTCTCAATATAACAACCAGGGAAGGAACGAACTCCTCTCATTGATAAAGCGCAAGCGACATAAAGAGATGTTCTTGGCCGAGCTTGAAAAGAAACGGCTCCGGTTCTCTCCTCTGGATGTGAGATTTCACATACGTGATCTCATTGGCTCAGGTCACCTGAAAACTGTTCAGACAACTTCTGGCCTGATTGTTCGGATTCCAAAGGACTAAA
>NW_010928540.1:0-462 GCF_000633955.1 Camelina sativa | reverse complement strand
TCCTTTGGCATGTTTAGGAGCCATCTCAGCTGGACGAAGACAACACAGACACTTGTGCCAGAGAGGGAACACAATCTTCCCAAGTCTTCCAAAGGGTAATCTCAGACCAAACCGTTGACTTTGTCCTTATTAATTGTTTATGCTAACCCCAAGATATTATTTGATCCAAGGATATTACCATAAATCACTATATAAAGACATAAATGTGCACCCCACTTTTCTTATCAAACATAAAAGTCAGCAAAACACAGAGGCATATTCCTCTTTTCTTCATAAGCCTTAATATCTTTGGTATTCAGATTCAAGGATACCCATGGCGATCCAAAAGATCCTCTTCGCTTCACTTCTCATATGCTCACTGATCCAATCCAGCCATGGGGCAGAAAAAGAAAGGCTCTTCTCCGAGCTTGAGAAAGGTTCACTTGAGGTCACCACTAAACCAAGCCGAGAAGGAGCTGGTGT
>NW_010928539.1:0-462 GCF_000633955.1 Camelina sativa | reverse complement strand
GTTGTTATAGGTTGTTTAGATTGATTGCAATTAAACTGTTTATGCTATGATTAAAATCCGATCATGATTGTTTAATTGTTTTGCTTGATGCATAAGAACCCTAGAACTAAACCATTAAATCCGAAATTCATATAGAAAATATAAAACTGTTTGTTCTAGGATTGTTAGAATCCGATCATGCTTAATTATCTACTAAAAACCAAAACCCTAAAATCCTAATTGAATTCGAAACCCTAGAGAAATTCTAGTTCCCTAAAATTAGAAAAGGAAATTTTAAAGAAAAGGAAATTTTTAGAAAAAGGAAAACTTTGCATACTAGATTATTTTTGTCTAGGATTGTTGTTTCATGCATATTGATCCACGAAAATTATGAGATAAAAACAAGACACAAACCACGAAAATTTGAGTATAAATTGAATGGCATGGTTCGGTCTCAAATACCGCATGACCTTAAGTGATTGG
>NW_010928538.1:0-462 GCF_000633955.1 Camelina sativa | reverse complement strand
ATATATATATATATATATATATATCTTAACTCCTAAATTTTTTTAGGTATAAATAGTATTATCTGTACAACACCGTTTTCGAAAACAATCAATTCATAGGTTAGGTGTGTACATAGAATAGAAGCCAAAATACTAATGAACATAAGTTTGGTACTTTGGTAATCTTGCTCACAAAATTTCAGGTCGGATTAAAGTCATAGCAAAAGAATAAAATAAGAGATGTAAAAAAATGAGAAATTGAGAGGACACAAAATATTTTAACACGACTTAGCCAACATGGTGGAAACAAGTATAAAGGAAGACTCAAATGATCGTTAAATTAAGACTCAAATGAAAAAGTTGACAGATAGAAAACAAAGACTGGAAAAATCCGTGTTTTGCTGAGTAGATTTTTTGTCGTATATATAAAAAATAGTAATTTGTCACGAGGGCGACTCATTAGAAAACTATATATTCATCTGT
>NW_010928537.1:0-462 GCF_000633955.1 Camelina sativa | reverse complement strand
ATGATCACTTTGTGTTTTGGGTGGAAATTGATAGTATTGAAGGCAGACGATATCAGGCCTGGAGTGTGTAATTTTAGAGGTTCATGCCATATTGACGACGACTGTAGGAAACGATGTGGACCGCCTAAGTTCCCAGATGATACTACAGGGATGTGCATGAGAAATCCTCTTGGTACCGGAGATCTTTGTTGTTGTAGTTTTGGTTAGAAAAAATATTATTATCATCATCATATGAATGTAATAAAGTGGAGTATTATCAAGAACTGCACTATTCTCTCTAATACCATATAAAATTCTGAACTTATTTATTATACTACATTTTGAACCCACATTACGCGTGGGTTTGTTTGATATATTTTGGTGAAAATAATATATGATTGATGATAGTTATGAAATATTATCTTATAGAATAATTTAAATTAATATTAAGGCCAAACTTTTATTTCCGATACACCAAAATTT
>NW_010928536.1:0-462 GCF_000633955.1 Camelina sativa | reverse complement strand
CCGCCACCGCCACCTCCACCACCAGGTGGTTTCTTAGCTGCTGAATTAAGCCTCCCAATCAACTCTCTTACCATTGCACTCGCTTCGTTTATCTGCTCAAATGATCCTTCAAGCTCAATGTTCTTCAGGTTCGGATCTCTCTCATGATCTTGAATTGATAACTTTGCCCCCGTCTGACGACATATCTGCTTTGAACTGACTCCACCTTTTCCAATGATTGCACCGGCTAAAGAGGCATCAACACTGATTTTGGCTGTTGCTGAGGCACCAAAGCTAGAGACATGGCCAGGCCCAGAATCTCCTCTCCCTGAGAATCGCCCTCCACCACCCATGTTTCTGGGAGCTTGAGACATGGGTGGTCCCATATTTGTCAACTGCGATACAGCATTGTATCCTCCGGGAACATAATGCAAGAAATGGCAATTCTCTCCAAAAGGACAGCCAGAAGTGCTGCAATAGAAG
>NW_010928535.1:0-462 GCF_000633955.1 Camelina sativa | reverse complement strand
CGGTGTTCTGGTTTGTTACCGTCATAATATTGCATTACAGGACCGATGAGTGTAACCGGTCCGTCACAACTCCCGGAATCTTCATAAGCTTCTCATTGCTCGTCATGTCCCTCTCTGGATTCTACGCAGCTTACTTAAAATCCGATTGTCTCTTCCGAATCCACTTCTTTATCTTCTTCTTGTGGATGTTTGTGATCGTGGCAAAAGCCGCCTTCTTCACTTTTCTAAATAAGGAGACCGGTTCTAGGTTGTTTCCTGGGACCGCGATCGGTGAGTATAGGTTCGAGGATTACTCAGGATGGGTTCGTAGGTTGGTCATCAAAGACGATGACTGGTATCGTACTAGGAGATGTCTTGTTAAGGACCATGTTTGTAACAAGTTAAACCAAAACATATCAGCTTCTGAGTTTTATCAGATGAATCTAACTCCTATACAGGTACGTAAGAACGTAAGCTATAAAT
>NW_010928534.1:0-462 GCF_000633955.1 Camelina sativa | reverse complement strand
CTCCTAGAGCTTGAGCAGGAATGTCTGCATATATACAACAAAATGTTGGAGGAAATTCCTAAGTACAGAGCTGAGTTACAGCGTTCATTAGCTCAAGCTCAAGCTGAGATTGCCAGCGTCATGCCTGCACTTGGTGAAAAAGTTTCGTTTCCAAGGGTATGGTACTCTTAGCAACACTCCATCTTATATGTTTCATAGAGAACATATACGATTGTCTTATAATATGTTTATTATTTTTTGTTTGAGAAGAAAGGAGGCTCTCTGAAGGAGCAGATATCCACTGTCAAGCCTGTATCGGAAGATCTCCTGATGAAAAAGGATCTGCCAAGGAAAGAACTCTCTGAGACACTGACTCAAATCGCAAAGATCTCTTCTAACGTAGCGGGAAATGATTACCCTGTTAGTTCTGGTCCACAAATTGATGAAAGTGACTTGACACAAAGAAAGTTGGATGAACTTAGA
>NW_010928533.1:0-462 GCF_000633955.1 Camelina sativa | reverse complement strand
GGTCGTCATGCAGTGCATCACGCAAGCCTTATGCAGAATGGGGGAGAAGCAAGATTTCTTCGTTCTGCAGCTGCTGCTGCAAAAACGCCTCGTGAAGCTAAGATCTTTGTGAAGATTATCTTACGCAACCTCGAGCATCACCAGGCGGAATCTTCCATTTGAGCCTTTTAGAAAGAAAGAAAAAATGATAGTGCCATTGACTTAGAAATTACCTCTGTATCTCATCGAATAGACAAGAAGCTAAAGCCATACTGCAAAAACCAAACTTCTCAAGATGCTTTTATCAGATCCAAAGAATGTCCTCTCTGTGACTTGTGTTCGTCTTTATCACGTTTTTGAGAAATTTTCTGTAATAACAGGTCCAAAGGATTAGGAAAGTGGTTTCTATATATCCTATCTTCTTTCATCATTCCTTTTTGGCTCTGCCTCTGTTCATCTTGTGACATTTATACTTTGACTTTA
>NW_010928532.1:0-462 GCF_000633955.1 Camelina sativa | reverse complement strand
ACTTTTCAAAAACTAAGACATATAATTTGCAATTATAAGTGAGAATTTGAAATCCCAGTCACCCAAAATTACCATCCCATTTTCCATGGAGGATCCTTGAATCCGTTTTGCTCCTCCGAGATATCTAAACAAAATTAGGAAGACTTAAAACGACTCAGGTTAGATGAGAATAAATACAACGATGAGGTCAAATGATTCAAAAGAAGATAAAAGAGGAGGAAAATCTGAAAGTTTTTGTGAACCTAGAAAAATCTAAAATGGAGCAGGATACTTTTCTTACACCACCAACTCAGACGCAATGATGTCGAACATATATGGAGACAAATATTTCTTGAAAAGAGATCGTGGGTGAGGAAGATGGATCATGGACTCGTGGAACAGGGAAGTTGAGATACAATATCAGTTATTTTGTTTAGTTTTCCTTAATTTTGATTTTGTTAATAATTATTTTTTGAATTACAT
>NW_010928531.1:0-462 GCF_000633955.1 Camelina sativa | reverse complement strand
AGATATGACACACTAAGAAGAAAACAAGTTGAGAAGATACTACACACCTTTGTAATGAACCTTGGACCACGACTTGGGCTGGCAAAGGGGGATTGAAAATGTTACTTAGGCCTCATTAAAAACCTTGTCAAGAAAACCCAATGGGACAAAACATGACCAAGGGAAAAAGAGCGCCAAAACAACATTTTACCCTTTACCGAGCACCTTGAGCTGTGATCATTGTGAAAGTGGTTTGAGCCACGTCTTCTAGCTTCTTGTCCAGCTCCATAAGTAATCCATTGATGGCTTGGTTGAACTTCTTGGACTGTGACCTTGTTAGAAGACCAGCCAGAACGATCAATGCTTCCTCCACTGCTTCCGCTGGTACAAGATGCTCCTCCGGTGCTTCCTCTGGTTCAAGCTGCTCCTCCGGTGTTTCCTCTGGTTCAAGCTGCTCCTCAAGTTCGTGTGGTTCGGTTGAGC
>NW_010928530.1:0-462 GCF_000633955.1 Camelina sativa | reverse complement strand
TCTCAAACTCTTATAATTGGTCAGTTGCATTGGATTGTGGTACATTTGAACCCTAGAAACGCTAAAAAAACTGTTTACAGCTTTTAAGCAATATTTTCTAGGTTTTAGCATGTTTTGTGACAAAATTGGTATAAGTGTTGTCTAAACTCTTCAAATCCATCTAAAAATCTTATAATTAGTTAGTTGCATTGGATTCTGATACATTTTAACCCTAGAAACACTAACAAAGTTGTTTACAACTTCTAAGCAATGTTTTCCCGGTTTTAGCCTGTTTTCTCGGTTTTAGCCTCTTTTGGGACATAATTGGTATAAGTGTTTCTTAAACTCTCCAAATCCATTTCAGACTCTTATAATTAGTCAGTTTCATTGGATTGTGATACATTTTAATCCTATAAACACTAAGAAAGCTGTTTATAGCTTGTAAGCAATGTTTTCTCGGTTTTAGCTTGTTTTGGGACAAAA
>NW_010928529.1:0-463 GCF_000633955.1 Camelina sativa | reverse complement strand
ATGTTGAAGGAACAAGAGGCTATATTCTGGCATTTATGTAGTCAATCGAAGTCTCCTCTAGTTGTGTATTTTTGGAATGTATGGGAATGCATACAGGATCGCATCAGTCTGAAGATTGTTTCGATATGGAACATATCAAGGTTTTTCCCCCTATCTTTATTTGGTTTAATGATGATATGGGATTCCCTGTTTGCCTTGGTGGATAACATGGGTTTGGTTTGCCTTTTATGGACCGAGAGTACAAGGAGGATACACTTGGAAGATACTCAAGCACAATGGTCATTATCACGGTGCTTTTATGGGTGGATTCGAGGTCTTTCTCTGCCTCGAACTCGAATATTAAGTGTTGAACAGTGGCAATCACTATTGATTCTAATTTCCTTTTGGAATCGTTTCAGAGTGATCCGGGACATGATTGTGGCTCTAGCGAATCAAGAAATTATTTCCTGGCATTTATGTCTCG
>NW_010928528.1:0-463 GCF_000633955.1 Camelina sativa | reverse complement strand
CTCTGACTCTTTTATGTTGCAGACTCCCAAAAACGGGAAAAGAAAAAGAAAAAAAACATACATCATCATTAGATAGATTGTACAAAAAAGAAACATTCAAAAGCAGTAACATGCAAACACATCCAAATTCAAAAAAAAAAAAAAAAGCCTATCTTTTCGAATTCGAGAATCGATAAAAATCATACCTTTAGCAGCGGAGGTAAATCTCGGTCTTAAGAAAACCTCGTATTCGAGCTTAATCAAAGAAAAAAAAAATCGAAATCTCCGATTTGATTGAAGTCAAAATCAATGTGGTGGTGGTGCCTTTAGAGCTTTGGTTTAGCCCCAATATTGAAGAGAACCCTAATTTGAGAAACACAGAATGAATCAATCAATTGATCTATATTAGATGAATGATGAGTCAAGAAGAAAGGCGCAGAAACGAATCACGTGGCTCGTGTTTTTATAGTGCAATTTGTTGAAA
>NW_010928527.1:0-463 GCF_000633955.1 Camelina sativa | reverse complement strand
CAGGATCAAATATTAAATGAGACGCGATTGCAGAACTTGCAGCGTGATCTTGTTAAGGATCTCCAAGAGGTAATTAAGCCTCAGCTGAAAGTTAGATGTCACTTTTGGTAACGTTCTTCTGTTATATATTTCAATCATTGAGGAGGTTTAGCTATGACTTTCTTAATTAATACTAAACTGTAGAGAAACGATTTCCTGTGGACTGAAACTTTGTCAATTTCCTCTTTTCCCCATGTATAATAAGTTTTGATCTAACGTGGCAGGTAAATACTCCTAGAATTCTTGGGCGTCTTATATGGACCATCGCAGAACATATTGATCTAGAAGGCCTGGATCCACTTCTGGCTGATGACCCTGATGATCCATTAAATATTATCATAGCAAATATACATAAGGTTCTCTTTAACTTGGACGCCGCTGCAACTACATCGAATAGGCTACAAGATGTTCAGGCAGTCTTATT
>NW_010928526.1:0-463 GCF_000633955.1 Camelina sativa | reverse complement strand
AAAACTGTTTGGTAAAGAAGTCAATCAAGGCGCTTGTGTAGAGCAAAAAGAAAGTTTCGATTGCACTCGGAGTAATGCAGATATAACTGCATTTGATGCCAATGGCGGAAAAATTCAGATCGATCGAGAGGTCTACAAAAGCCGAGTGCTTCCCGGGATATTTGATGAGGCTAAAAATGATCCAGATAAACTGTACAGNGTACAGCACAATTCTAATGGCCTTGGGTGATGGGTTCTCTCCGGAGTGTTTAGGTCCAGCAATGCGTTTGTATGAGATCGACATAGATCACGAACGAGGCACAACTATTTTAGGAATCGCATTTTTAAGAAACGAAAAATACGGAGAGGCAAAGCAGTTATATGAAAGCTATATAAAGAAACACGGGGAGTCTGCTGTCGTTCTCACAAATTTGGCAAAAGCCCTTTCCCATTTAGGGAATGATGACGAGTCGGAGAAAGTGCT
>NW_010928525.1:0-463 GCF_000633955.1 Camelina sativa | reverse complement strand
TGATTGACGGGCTCTTCGTTATTCAAGTAATCAAGTTATATGTGGTACGTAGTCATGATGATGGTGATTATATAAACAATATCAATATATTTTAAGAGAATTTTATACTTAATCGATATCTAAATCTTTTGGTACATTAAATGTTTTATATATTATGGTTGTGAACTTGTGAACGTAGATTTAAAACTATAAACCATAGTTATTAGGTTTCTTCTTATAACGTAATATTTTTACATAAAGTTTAAACTGTAGCATGTAATCCAGGTTACTTCTATGTTAAATAAAGAAAAACAAAAAGATTAAAAACAAAGGTATGGGGGGGAATGTTGACTTACAATCTGGTGGTAGCATGTTGTCCATTCTAGTTATTGGGGGGTCCTTATAATCCCACCATACCATTTTTGGAAGTATTTCATCTATCACAAAAACAAAACCGATATGGTCTAAATTTAGTTTTCTCTTG
>NW_010928524.1:0-463 GCF_000633955.1 Camelina sativa | reverse complement strand
CCCACCACCCATCTCGAAAGCACATACATTAAGAAGCTCCGGTATTTTTTGAAACCTGTATATAGGTTTGTTTCCAGTCATATATGTATTAGATGGATAGTCCATTTTATGTTTTATCAATTTAGAAACATAACTACAAATATATAAATATACCTATATAAGTATATATACATAGTGATTTCATTGTTGTTACATTCAATCGAGATATTTACTTGTGAGATTGTAAGAGCTTTTTTTTTTGGACAAAAGATTGTAAGAGCTTAAAATGACAACAACCAAAACAAAAGGCACTGTGTAATAAAACCACTGTGCTTTCGCATTCCCAAACTATATTAGTATGATATATTCATTATAAACTGTTTTTGTTATACTGCCTTTAATGGACTAAATGCAATGTTACTAACTGAAGTAATTAGAATGAATCATTACAATCAAATTTAAGGAAACAAGGAGTTACCTAGAT
>NW_010928523.1:0-463 GCF_000633955.1 Camelina sativa | reverse complement strand
TAAATGGTGAGCTTTTTCCTAATTGAATTCAAGTTTTTAAAAGGTTCTAATTCTTTTCTGAGAGCTTGTCGATTACATATTAGATTGTTATTAGCATCTGATGATTTCGGAATCAGGAACAATTTTTGCTCATATTGCTGATGTAATTAGAACCAAATCAAGTTGGAGATTGTTCTACTCGTTGAGGAGAGATAATTTATAACTGTATTCCTTTCTCAGGTGCCACAAAATCAGTTTACGCTCCCGAGCCTTTTGATGTTGGACGTGTCTTGCATGCAGATATCACTTACGTTAGCCGTTTGCTTTCATTATCCACAGTTGGAAAGATTGATCCAGGTTCATTGTTATGTTATAAAGGGTTCTTGTTTATGTCAGCATGATATAATGTTTTGTGTAGGTTGTGTTGATTTCATCATTACTAGATGATTCAACGAACTTAACAAAGTCTTGATTTCGTGCAGCT
>NW_010928522.1:0-463 GCF_000633955.1 Camelina sativa | reverse complement strand
ATTGGGGTTGATGTTGCATGTGCGTTTATATAATCAACTTGGTTTGGACACAGACCAGACTGCAAAGTCATGGGCATTCAACCAAATTATTAGAATCCAAACTGCTAAAAGCAAAAACATAAAAGATCATCAACAGAAACCATTCTAGGAGTACTATAACAACAACTATGCAGTTAACCACAGCTTACTTGTCTTAACGCACGTGACATGGCCAAAACAGCTCCCTTTCCATCTTCAGGAGGTTGAGTAATATGATGTGCATCACCTAAATATTAAGAAAACTCACTCTTAGCTAATTCAAAATGTGTTTTACTATTATTTATCTATGGGCGCCAAACTTGTTTTACTATTATCAATGAGCTTAACCTGACATCCCATATCCACGAATCTCTGCATAAATTTTTGCTCCACGTCTTTTTGCATGTTCATATTCCTTTTGTTATAACCATAAATCAGAAAAAAA
>NW_010928521.1:0-463 GCF_000633955.1 Camelina sativa | reverse complement strand
TCCACATTGATCAGGTTTTCTGTATGTGGATGTAAGCAGACAGGGTGACCAACTAGACCAGCGATGTGCTCAAGCCCCTCGCGGTTGAAGAATTGAAGGGGAACACCAACAAACTCTAGCCAAACCGGTACCATTGATAACTCCGGTTTTGTAGTTTGAACTTCCGGAGACCATTTAGCCACAAACATTGACTGGCCGTCAATTTGCCATAGGCTTTGGCTCAGGATGCGTCTTCGAGTATTAGGGCAAGGAACTCTGAAAAGGAAAGAGTTTCCTTCCATCTTGGATACCGAAATGTCCTTTCGTTGGCGGCTCCAGATTCCATTAACAATGGTTGCACCGCACCTCTTGAGGGGGGGTCTTCATAGAATTGCCCAAGGATGAAACTATCCCAAGCTTTCTTGTTCTTCTCAATCACTGAATTTGGGATAGTTACACAAGCTTCCCCTGATTCAAGAGTGAA
>NW_010928520.1:0-463 GCF_000633955.1 Camelina sativa | reverse complement strand
GGTTCATCGTTGGGTTCATTGTTGGGTTTGATTAGGGTTTTGTTTTATTGCGATTAGGGATCTGTTAGAGCGAAGAGGTGAAGGGCAATTAATCGGGTTGAGTTTGAGTTGAAGGGAAACGATTCGGAGAGAAGATTGATTTGAGTGTTGGGGAATCAAAGGAGGGCAACGATGAGGTGAGAATTGATGATTTTGAGAGTATCAATTGTTATTGTCCATTCATTTTGATATGTGCAAAATTTTAGAATTCTAATATTTTTGTTTTTTTGGTTCAGTTTTGATTTGTTTATGCATGTTGGTGGATATTGGTCAGCTGAGGACCAATATCTTGGAGGAGAGAGACATAAAGTGGGTTTGGTATCAGCTGAATCATTCAGCTTACGTATGATTCTGGTGCTTCTTTCGGAACTCCTCGAGTATGAAGACAACATGAAGAAAGTGTCTTGGTTTCCACTTGAAACGC
>NW_010928519.1:0-463 GCF_000633955.1 Camelina sativa | reverse complement strand
AGTGATATCATTGAGTTGGGCGATGTGATCAACACCATCAACAATAAGCAAAACCTTTCTGTGTCCAAACTTGGCCTTCACAACATCACAGTTCCTAGTTACACTCCGTGAGTACGTTGTCTTTAGAGCAGCTCTTGTTATTATCAGTGATATTTGTATATCAATATAAGAATAGGGATCTAGTTGTAAATATTGTAACCCTAGTCTCCTTGTGTACTATAAATATATTTGTAACTTATTATCATTAATCAAGAATTATTACAGCCTCTATATGGTATCAAACCTAAACCTAAATTTTTTTAAACACTACGCCTCCTCTATGGCTACCTCTAGCAATGCCTCTCCTTCCACCGGTGAAGTCATCCTGACTTCTACTAATCCTCTTTTCAATGTCAATACCTCTAATGTTACCAAAGTCAATGACATCAATTACTTGATGTGGAGTCTCCAGATCCATGCTTTG
>NW_010928518.1:0-463 GCF_000633955.1 Camelina sativa | reverse complement strand
ACCGGTGAATTCACCAAGGACGAAAATGATGCAAACAAGCTTAACCGCATTCTTCAACTCACAGGATTCAGCGATTCAGTCTATGCAGAAGCATATGTGACAGTCCATCACTATGACATAGTCCTTGATGTCACTGTTATTAACCGTACCAAAGAAACCCTCCAGAATCTGTGTTTGGAATTGGCGACCATGGGAGATCTAAAGCTTGTCGAACGTCCTCAGAATTACACACTTGCACCTGAGTCACAGAAGAAGATAAAAGCCAACATCAAGGTTTCCTCTACTGAAACTGGGGTCATATTCGGGAACATTGTCTACGAAACTTCAAATGTCACGGAACGAAACGTTGTGGTCCTTAATGACATACACATTGATATCATGGATTATATCTCTCCTGCTGTGTGTTCAGATTCTGCATTCAGATCCATGTGGGCAGAATTCGAATGGGAAAATAAGGTATAAG
>NW_010928517.1:0-463 GCF_000633955.1 Camelina sativa | reverse complement strand
ACCAACGCATCTTTGATCTCTTCAAGCTCGATCGTCTCCAGAACTTGCTTCACAAATCTCTGCACGAATTTTCAGATGATTTCTTTATTTCGATTTCTAGGTCACAGTGTTGATGATGCCCTGTAGAATTAGGGCTTACGATTTTGGTTTTGGGATCGATTTCAGGAACTAGACGGAGCCAAGCTGAGTAAATTAGGGATTCTTCGACTGTGATGTTTGGTGAGTGTATATCTGTTTGCTCGCAGTAGCCTGAGACTCGTGCGAACGTTTCTTGTACTTTAAGGTAACCGCTGATTCTGATCTCTCCTTCGATGTATCCGCTTGTTTTTCTTCCGGCGAGAACGTCGAGTAATGTGGTTTTACCGGCTCCGCTGATTCCCATCAACGCCGTTAGAACTCCGGGCCTGAAAGCTCCGGTGATGTCTGAGAGAAGCTGTAACTTCTTCTCATTGTGCCCTTGACC
>NW_010928516.1:0-463 GCF_000633955.1 Camelina sativa | reverse complement strand
TGTTATTATGTGTACAGAACGGAGTTGATGCAATGTCAAGAACTATGGAGAAGCCAAGAAACATGGAGTCTGTTGAAAAGTCCAAACCTTCGGAGCTCATGGAAATTGTAGATCCGGCTCAGTGCCGACAAGTGACCATGCGAGATAGCAAGGATTCTGTTAGCAAGGTTTGCTATTTATTTCCTTTATAAATTTATTCATATTCAGCTGGGGACTTCCATTGTGTATTACAATAACGGGGATTATATTTGCCATTTTCATGTTCAAGGTTGCTCGGCTTCTTTATACAAATTCGGGTGTTGGCGTTTTAGCTCTTGGAACTAATGGTGTCCAGAGACTATGGAAGTGGAGCCGCAGCGAGCAAAATCCAACTGGAAAGGTAATACAAACTTAACTTCTACTCCTCACTCAGTTTGATATCTGTATATATTACATGTATGCATATAAGTATGTGTGCTTGGAT
>NW_010928515.1:0-463 GCF_000633955.1 Camelina sativa | reverse complement strand
CGTGGTTACCTTTATTAGCTTGCCTTATTATGCAAAGGTGCATCACTAACAAAATACTTCGTTTAATATTAAAATTAGAATTGATAGAAGATAAGGTGTACACGGAAACGAGGAAATGCAAACATGTTTCGTTATGNGCATTTGACTAATTCGGCGAGCGCACCACCAGATTGTGCATTTCCTGCAACGATGCTTGTAAGGGCCCACCATATTGAGTACGTCTTTCTTCCTCATTGAGAGCGCGCATTTTAGTGCGCACGAAGGAGTTGTTATTTCCCCATCATCAAGGTAGTCAAAAAACACACCATAAGTTGTATTGTGTGATGCTCCATATTGAATAAGCTCATTGATGAGTTCTTCACACATATCTCCAACCTCTTCGGAGTTAAGTGGGTAGTGTTTTATAGAAAACAGCTGAAGCAAATGACCCGCCTAGACTCCGGACCCTTTACAGATGCACAAC
>NW_010928514.1:0-463 GCF_000633955.1 Camelina sativa | reverse complement strand
TGATGATGAAATGTGAATTACATCAATGGACATGCTCTTGTTGTCTGCTTATTACACGTGCTAAGTGACGGTTAACTAAGTTTTGTTTTTGGTTTGGTTATATATATTACTTTGACTAAATGGTTCTGAACTGAAATTGTGTTTATACATGTGACTGTGTACTGACTGTGTAGTACTCTTGTGCTAATGTCATTGTTCTATATACAAACAAGGTTATTTGCAAAAGTAACTGTAAAATAACGGAAAACGAGCTATTTCCCCCCAAGAACTATCATATCTTGCTGTATGGAATCCGAATTATAGACAGGAGCTATATATTCCTATCAACTATGCTTGACACCTATTTCTCCCCAAATCGAAAGTTCTACACTTATATAACCCCGAATTGAAATTGTGTTGGTTTAGCTTTTGAACCTAATACCAAACCATATAAACCGAAAATTGAACCATTAAAGACCCGATT
>NW_010928513.1:0-463 GCF_000633955.1 Camelina sativa | reverse complement strand
CAGAGACAAGAGAATCAATGTTGCTAGAAGGGCGTTTCGTAGCAGGCGTATATGTTCGGAGAAGAAGCAGAATGATTGGTTAGCCCAAGTTGCCAAATTTTCTCAGTTTTGTGGGAAAAATGTACAATTGCTTAGGAAGTCTCTTGATTCTAGAAGTAGAATGGAGGTAAAATGTCTCAAAGAGCCTTTTGCACGAAGTAAGGGTTTGGTTAGGTCTTTGGCTCCTGTTTGGGAAGAGGGTTTGTTTTTCTTGAGGTGTTCTGTTTTCTTTGCTGTGATCTCTGGGGTTTGCTTCTTGGTGTGGTATGGACAGAACAAGGCTCGTGCTTTTGTGGAGACTAAGCTTTTGCCATCAGTTTGCTCTGTGCTTAGTGAGACTATTCAGCGTGAGGTTGATTTTGGAAAGGTTAGAAGAGTTTCACCATTGTCCATAACACTTGAAGCGAGCTCCATTGGTCCTCAT
>NW_010928512.1:0-463 GCF_000633955.1 Camelina sativa | reverse complement strand
CATCCTCCACTAAATTAGGTACCTTGTGAGCCAAACTCTCCCATTTGGTCTGCTTCTTCCCAAGCATATTCACAACCTTCTCGGCCTCCTCCTTGGCGCATCTGTTCTGGAAACCAAAGTCCTTGAGATCAAGACTGGGACAGTCATCCCACTCTTGGAGAATCTCATCGAGATTGCCAGACTTTGTAAATGAAGAGATGATGCGAGAACAAGTGGAGCTGTCAAAGGAAATCCCGTAGGCCTTGGCCAAGTTCCAGAGACGGGAAACGTCATCAGTGAGGTTCTCTGAGCAATAAGCAAGGATGAGACCCGCGTAGATGGAATCTCTGCAGGCAGCACCAAGCAAAGGCTCTTCTGACCTACGAAGCAAAGCAAGACCCTTTTCCTTAGAGCCAGCTTGAATGTAGGCCAAGCCAGGAAAGAAGAATGTGACCCATTTTTCCTGAATCATACCCTCCCACTT
>NW_010928511.1:0-463 GCF_000633955.1 Camelina sativa | reverse complement strand
TCGGTTTTAGCCTATTTTTCGGTTTAAGCCTGTTTTGGGATAAAACGAGTTTAAGGTTGTCTAAAACACTCCAACTTCATCCCGAACTCTTACAATTAGTTAAATGGATTGGAATGTCACACATTCTGATTTTTGACCCTAGAAACTGTAACANCTGTTTACTGCTCAGATTCAACGTTTTCTCGGCTTTAGCCAGTTTCGGGACAAAATGGGTATAAGTGGTGTCCAAATAATCCAAATTCAACCCGAACTTTTATAATTAGTCAAATCCATTGGATTGTTACATATTTTAACCGTAAAAAGAGTAACATAGCTGTTTCCCGCTTCAAATCAATGTTTCTCTCGGTTTTCGCCTGTTTTCTCTGTTTAAGCATGTTTTGGGATAAAATGGGTTTAAGTGTTGTCTGAACACTCCGAATTCAACCCAAACTGTTATAATTAGTCAAATGCACTGTATTGTTAT
>NW_010928510.1:0-463 GCF_000633955.1 Camelina sativa | reverse complement strand
CATCCTCCACTAAATTAGGTACCTTGTGAGCCAAACTCTCCCATTTGCTCTCCTTCTTCCCAAGCATATTCACAACCTTCTCGGCCTCCTCCTTGGCACATCTGTTCTGGAAACCAAAGTCCTTGAGATCAAGACTGGGACACTCATCCCAGTCTTGCAGAATCTCATCGAGATTGCCAGTCTTTGTAAGTGAAGTGATGATGCGAGAAAATGTGGAGCTGTCAAAGGAAATCCCGTAGGCCTTGGCCAAGTTCCAGAGACGGTAAACGTCATTAGTCAGGTTCTCTGCACAATAGGCAAGCATGAGACCCCCGTAGATGGTATCTCTGCAGGAGGCAGCACCAACCAAAGGCTCTGACCTACGAAGCAAAGCAAGACCCTTTTCCTTACACCCAGCTTGAATGTAGGCCAGCCCTGGAAAGAAGAATGTGACCCATTTTTCCTGAATCATACCCTCCCACTT
>NW_010928509.1:0-463 GCF_000633955.1 Camelina sativa | reverse complement strand
GTAATTTATTACTCTTATAAAAGAGGGAACTCGACTGAAAGGAGAGGAGAGAAATTCCATTTACAGGCTTTCTACCAATGACCGGAGACCAGAAAGGGGAATAGAGAGATAAGCCTTGAGCGGTCAGACCAATTACGATCGATTCGCTAAACATTCAAGATTCTCGAGATGAACTGCTAAAAGAAGGAAGGGCGATAGAGAGAGGTTTTTAACTTTCAACTAAGCTAAGGAGATTCGGGATGGGAACCCGCACTCTTTTGACTGAGAGGCGTAGGAGAGAGGGAGTTCCCCGTAATCCGAAATATGATTTAGTACAGAGGCCGGCCGACCCCAAAGTCCTCCAAGTACTCACTCCTTTCAACGTCCCAAGGGGCATTAAAGACATAGAGATCTTGGAACCAAGGTCCTCCTATGGAAGGAATAAGACCTTGAAACAAGACCCCCCAAAAGGGGTCTTTATGGG
>NW_010928508.1:0-463 GCF_000633955.1 Camelina sativa | reverse complement strand
ACTCCATTTACTTTGTCCAATCACTTCTTGTGAATCCTTCAAGTCTTTGTAGTTATTTCTTATGAACTGGAGATGTACACTTCTGTTTATAGTTGCACCGCGAAATGCAGGCATGTACATCGTCCAGTATCTTGATTTAGTGTGCAGTAAGAGAATACAAGAGCAGCTTCAGTTATAACTTAAATATCTTTTTCTTTTCTGGTTGCTATTTTACAGTTAGCTTCCTTGCCGATCTTGGTGGTTTGTATTGCATCAGTATTGGCATATTCTTCTACCTACTAGTGCAGGTTTGAAGCCTTCTTATCTTCTCTACTTCACGTTTACCTTTCCTTTCGTTCGCTTTTCTCTCTTCTTGAAGGAGACTTCTCAAAAGTTTGGTATTCATGATATATGTAGTAGAGCGAGTGTTTACTGTCGTATTTGAAAATTCTTTAGTCATTTTTGAGCTAATTCTGATGGTGGT
>NW_010928507.1:0-463 GCF_000633955.1 Camelina sativa | reverse complement strand
GATTCAGCTACATCGGTTGTAACCCTGTCGCGGTCTTGATTGTTAGCAGTTTCCACGACCACTGGCTGGTGATGATCGGAGCTCGGAGGTCCCGGCTAGCCTTGGGCGTTCGGTTCTATCGGTTTAATCGCGTCGGTTTATTCGGTTTTTCAAATTTTCGGTTCTATAAAAATCCTGCCAAATTAAACCGAATTTTTGTTTGGTTCGGTTCATTTGGTACTCGGTTTATTCGGTTCGGTTATCTGCTTTAAAATCTATTCCGAATTGAACCAAATTTTGTTTTATTTTGGTTAATTCGGTTAACCGAATATGAAAACAATATAATCCTCTATGAAAAATCAGAAGATCCGATGGAGAAACTCTTCAAAAGGTAAGAAGAAGTTACAAACATGTATAATCGATTAAATCCATGAAAAGTATTAAGTGTCCGACCTTTTGATAGCGAGCAAACCCGAGCTTCAAA
>NW_010928506.1:0-463 GCF_000633955.1 Camelina sativa | reverse complement strand
GATCTTTCAGAATTATCCGAACATATACTTTTGTATTATGATCGTGTATGTTTTTTTTTTGTTTTGTTTTTAAACAAAGTATTATGATCGTGTATGTATGAGTTATTATTATCTGAATACTAGTAAATGTGTTTCAAAATACGATATTTCTAAAAAAAGATCCAAAATACGTGGTCGATTTTTCTTTCCTCTTGGACAGGTCAAAGGCTGAGGCGATTAAGGAGTCTCATATTTGTTTTGTCGACAATTAGGAGTCGAATCTCTCTATTGGACAACAAGTACAGTAGCTCATGTTATTTAAAACCCATATACATATTTATCTAAAAATATTCACTGTTAAATCCAACTTATTAAAGCACGACACCTTTACACCTAAGTGGATATGTGGGATCTACATCTTCTACTCTATGAAGTCTTTTCCGAGCCCCGTAGGGGCATGGATCCCTTGACTTAATTTATTGTT
>NW_010928505.1:0-463 GCF_000633955.1 Camelina sativa | reverse complement strand
TACTACTCTACATGCACTACCTCAGACTCACCTCTTGCGCAATCGTCCATGATACTCGGACTTGACAGCACCACTCGATCAGACCACTCGTTCCTACTCCGCGTCAACTGCTTCTCGCTACGCCGATCGCAACCCGTTCTTTTCCCGATGACCGTCGGCACAACCGTCGACCTTTCTTAGCGTTTTCTAGGCGTACGCGTCGATCACTTCTCCTCTCGATCTCCTTCTCGATCGCCTTTGATCTTTCTCTCGATCCTACTCAACAACTCCCTCTCTTTTCGTCTCTCTCTTTCTCTCGGAAAAGCTTATATGTTCTTAGAGAATTTAGGAGAGTAATCCACCAAATGAAGTTGATCACTTCATATTTATAGGCGAGATTTAGGATCCTTCTTCCATAGTGCTCTTTGACATGTGTCTCCTTCCACCCTTGCATGTTGGACATGTAATTCTTCCACCAATCATC
>NW_010928504.1:0-463 GCF_000633955.1 Camelina sativa | reverse complement strand
ACAATTAACACTTCTTCAGGCTTAGCCATGCGACTAATCATGAGCCCTCTTACTTTTGACAATGGATCTGAATAAATTTTATGCCGCTCTGTGACTTCAGGTTTAACACTATCAACCGTACGAGGAAGGAAAGCCATCTGACACTAGGAAAATAAAGACCCAGGTAAGTAAATACATCAAAGCAAAGTTCAACCAATACAATATCTATAATCCTGATTCCATTCTATAAAAGAACATAAAGGAGTCATACTTGCATTCCAAACAAACTTGGAGTTAGTGCAGGGTGACCGACATGATGTTGCGACCCAAACAACTCCAAAACTAATGAATTCCAATAGTCCAAACAAACCTGTTCGCTCGTAAGCAAGCAAAACGTGTCAGTTTCCAAAACATTGAACAAATAACATGAAATATATATATTAAAAACTATAATTCACATACCTTGAATACTTCAGAGTCATCA
>NW_010928503.1:0-464 GCF_000633955.1 Camelina sativa | reverse complement strand
ATTGCAACTCCCTAAACGAGAAATCAACATAGTTGAGGCACAACCTTAGATAAATTGAGCAATTGCTCGCCCTGAGGCAAAACATAAAATCTAATATTTATGTAATCTAATTTACACGGTGAAACAAACTTCAACAAGAGCAACAAAAGAAACCATCATCATGGCAAAGGCTTCACCGGCATCAAATGATGGTGCTCCCCACTGGTATGGCCATGGAACTCTTATCATATGATTCAATCTCCTCCAACTCAGTCACCTCCGATTCCAATTGATTCAATCTCCTCTCGTTTCCAATCGATTGTGAGACGGCTCTTTTCCGATTGTAAAATCGGAGAGATTCGAGAGAGAGTGAGAGGGGAAGAAACGATGATTCAATCTATCGCGATTGGCCTCCGCAGTCAATCTCCTCCGACCCAATCTCCTCTGATTCAAGTATCCTTCGATTCCAAACCCTTCTTCTGATT
>NW_010928502.1:0-464 GCF_000633955.1 Camelina sativa | reverse complement strand
TCTCGTTCTCGTTCTCCGCGTGACTTCCTTTTCCTGGGAGAATCAAAATGCATAGAAGCAAGATTAGCTACCTGCTCGAGAACTCCCATTACCTCTCAATACAAAGCACGTTCCAAGGAAACAATTTTTAAAACCTCCAGAACGTAAATCAAACACCCCAAGTAGCTAAAAGGAGAAGTTTTTTTTATTTTCACAATCTGCAGGCATCATAACGAGCAAAACAAAAAAAGTGCAATCACGAACAAAATAAGAAACAGAGCAAACTCAGAAACAGAGATTCACCCTAAAACTCAGAGAAATGAAGAATCTACCCATGAAAACTAACTTATACTTTCGGTAGAGCCGTAAAGGCACCACATTTAACGATTGTTTAAGCTAAAAACATCAAATTTCCAAGTCTATTTAACCCCCACACAGGAAGGCACCAAGCGCACAGAACTCTCAATCAATAGAGACAAAGCATG
>NW_010928501.1:0-464 GCF_000633955.1 Camelina sativa | reverse complement strand
TTTTTTTTTCTGAGACGATATGAGATCTGGGGCAAGCTTTTATGATCTGTTTCAATTCTGGAAAAATTTGTTTGCAGAGGTTTAGATCTGATTGTTTCGTAGTTGGTTTGATGTAATTGTTGACGCGTTTGATCTTGTGGAATGTGAGAGCTAAATCATTGGTTTACTTTTTTGTACATTGGATCTGGAATTGGAACTGTTTGATTTGTTGTTATGGCTTAGTATACTCCTCTTGATCATCAAGATCACTTATGATTTGGCTTAGTTTAGGGATTAGCCATATATATCTGAGCCAGTGTTTGTTTGTTTATTTGTGGCCATGAACAGGGTTTTGTAGAATCATATTTTTGGTGGATCATTCACAATGGCGTGTATAGTACTTGAGGAGACAGAACGAGCAGATCAATCAAATGAGACACAAATTGCGCTTATAAGCGGAGTTCCTGATGATATCTCAGAATCCT
>NW_010928500.1:0-464 GCF_000633955.1 Camelina sativa | reverse complement strand
CATGGTTCTGCATCTACTTAGAAAGCTATTACAATCTAGTCTCAACATTTATGTGACCATATTAAAAACAAATTAACCAAGATATCAACATAACAAGATCTTTGACAGACTTACACACTGTTCTAGATCTTTTGTGTTTGGTCTCAAATGCTTCTCCAACACTTCTTCACATCACATAACAAGAACTCTTAGTAAGAGTCGCTTACCATATGTACTTTGTAAACAGTCCAAGTTAAAACTGTCAAAGAAGAAAGTGTCGAAAGTGACAGAGAGACTAAAAGATTCAATTAAATGGAGACATTCTATAGCCAAAAAAGAAGCAACGGTAGTGATCAAGACAAGAGAAACAAATGAGAATACCAAGATGGCTTGAGATTAGCAGCGACAAAGAGCCAATACCCTGTAGTTCCTAAAACCAGAGCATTCTTTGATCCCATTGACCGGACAACCAAAGAAGCAACCAT
>NW_010928499.1:0-464 GCF_000633955.1 Camelina sativa | reverse complement strand
AATAAACTAAGGGAAAACAAGGTAAAATATATGAACATCAGTAAACAGCTTTGTTACTCATTCTAGGGTTAAAATANCTAGGGTCAAAATATGTAACAATCCAATGCATTTGACTAATTATAAGAGTTCAGGTTGAATTTGGAGTGTTTAGACAACATTTATACCCAATTTGTCCCAAAACAGGCTAACACCAAGAAAACATTGATTCGAAGCAGGAAACACCTTTGTTACTGTTTCTAGGGACAGAATGTGTGACAACCCAATGCATTTGACTAATTGTTAGAGTTCGAGATGAATTTGGAGTGTTTAGACAACACTTAAACCCGTTTTATCCCGGAACAGGCTAAAACCGAGAAAACATTGATTTGAAACGGTAAACAGCTTTGTTACTGTTTCTAGGGTTAGAATGTGCGACAATCCAATGCATTTAACTGATTTTAAGAGTTCGGGATGAATTTGGATTG
>NW_010928498.1:0-464 GCF_000633955.1 Camelina sativa | reverse complement strand
ACCGAATCCGATCTCACCCCAAACCACACTCTTCGCCGTCTGATCCAGTCTTGGTGTACGCTCAACGCATCATACGGTATCGAGAGGATCCCAACTCCAAAACCTCCGATCTGTAAAGCCGAGATCGAAAAGCTCATCAAAGATTCATCATCTTCGCATCAAAACCAAGTCAAATGCCTCAAACGACTACGTCAAATAGTATCGGAGAATACTACGAACAAGCGGTGCTTAGAAGCCGCAGAAGTTCCTGAGTTCTTGGCAAATATCGTAAGCAAATCCGTAGATACTTACAACTCTCCTTCTTCTTCGCTTTCTTCTTCCAACCTCAACGACATGTGCCAGTCAAACATGTTGGAAAATAGATTTGATTCTTCAAGAAGCTTGATGGACGAAGCCCTAAGCTTACTCTACCACCTAGAAACGTCAGAGACAGCCCTCAAGAGTCTTTTAAACAACAAGAAAGG
>NW_010928497.1:0-464 GCF_000633955.1 Camelina sativa | reverse complement strand
GATCCAAGTCGTTGTGTAGATTACCGGCCAAAACCTAAACATTATATATTTTTTTAATGGTTTCATACTTGCAAATCATCGAAGTTATTTATGATTTGAAACTAGTTTTGTTTCATTGGAGCTTTTATTCCAAATTCAATTATCCAAATATCTCGAAGTTCAACAATTCTATAATCTGATCAATTAGTCTCATCTTAATTCTTTTTTTTTTGTATGATTGTGCCTCATATTATTTTAAAAATTGGGATCTTCTAGTTTTACAAAGTTTTAAAAGCCATTTTACGTATATAGCTAAAACATGAACACGTAATCACTAAAACCTAAAATTCAACAAGAACTGAAAAACGACAAAATAGATATACAGATAGAGAGGTTAAACAAACTTTATTATATTCAAAAGCTATGTACATAATTTTCCCACCAAACTCCATCTTTCTTCTACCTCAAAACACCTATATATACAC
>NW_010928496.1:0-464 GCF_000633955.1 Camelina sativa | reverse complement strand
CTGAGAGAGACTCGACCGAGTGGAAGGAGCACAAGAAAACCCAACTCAACCGGTCACTCGACCGAGCACCGGGTCGAGTTGGCCGAGCAGCCTGGCTATTTTGTCTTTTAGCATTTTTAGGGCTTCCCCTCCTTTTTCCTATTTAAGGACCTTGTACCTTGCAGCCACAAGGGGACAGCTTTTTTAGATATTTTCAAACCTAGTATTTTACCCTTTTTGGGAATTTATGCTTTTTGCACTTTTATTTTCTTAGATCTTGTACTTCTTTTGAAGGAAAAAAACACAAGATTCTTCATACTTGTTTGTTTCATAACTTTCAAAGTATCAAGAATTCGAGTTTGATTCCTTCTCCAATATTGTAGATTTCTGTTTTATCTTTCTAATCGTGCAAGTTTCGTGTTTTTCTGGGTTTATGACTTTGATGTTCATCATGTGTGATTGTGAGTAGTTTCCTTAGCTCTTAG
>NW_010928495.1:0-464 GCF_000633955.1 Camelina sativa | reverse complement strand
T
Organism: Camelina sativa; assembly: GCF_000633955.1. Lineage (NCBI taxonomy): Eukaryota > Viridiplantae > Streptophyta > Magnoliopsida > Brassicales > Brassicaceae > Camelina > Camelina sativa. Next base: position 463 of record NW_010928495.1, on the reverse strand, counting down.
TTTTTGTATTCTTCTTCTTGATACTTAGATCGAGCTTTATTTTTTTTCGTTTTATAGGTTTCGTCTGGTGATCTGACTGGTAATGTTTTGGTTAAGTCTCCATCTCCATGGGATTCAGATGATAGAGGAATGTTCTGTTTGTACCTTTTCCCTGGAACCACCAAACATAAGCAGGTTTGTTTTTATTACTACAACGACTACCGAATCTTCTTCTGCTTAACTGTGACATATGATCAATGCAATGTTGTTATTATCTGTAGCTTTTCAAACGAAGAGTTGTGTTTGTGATTGACATAAGTGCAAGCATGAAATGGAAGCCACTAGAGGATGTGAAGAAAGCTTTGTTAGAGTGTTTGGCTAAGCTACAAGCTGAAGATGTTTTCAACATAATCGCCTTCAACGATGACATTATGGAGTTCTCAACTTCGATGGAGTTTGCAACAGATGATACTATCTCTGCTGT
>NW_010928494.1:0-464 GCF_000633955.1 Camelina sativa | reverse complement strand
GGGGGGGAGCTAATGTCGTACACTGTGCCACTTCTTTGAGGTCCTTGCAAATTATTTGGAGTGCCCTATATGGTGGGCCAAATTTTTTGGAAAGGGCTTCCCAAATCATCCAAGCTCGTGGCAGGGCCTGTTAATGGTGTGATGATTCATTTCACCACCGGGTCCAGACAGAAGAAGAGGCGTCCTCCTGCTGCAGGTTTCATCAGTAATCTTTTGCCGCCTGCAAATGGGGGATGGTGCTTCTTCTGACATGAGCCACCACTCCCTAAGCCCAAAATAACCTTGGTGTTCCTCTTCTCATAGGACAGCCTCGTTTTCTGCTTTCTTAGGTACTCAGTGCAGGTTTCTCTGCTCCAACTCCAATTCAAGCTCAGTCATGGCCAATTGCTATTCAAGGTAGGGACATTGTAGCCATTGCTAAAACTGGCTCAGGAAAAACTTTGGGTTACTTGATTCCTGGGTTT
>NW_010928493.1:0-464 GCF_000633955.1 Camelina sativa | reverse complement strand
CTTGATAGATCCATCAAGAAATCCAAACTTCTTCCGAGAATAAAGAGCAGTTTCCAGGTTCACGGCCCACTCTTCATAATTGTCTCCTCGCAGCAACGGACGAGATATGATACTGCCAGGATTGTCGTTGGAGGTCAACTCGTAAGGATATATCGTTCGTCATTGAATCTCCGTCGTCGTCGATTTCGCATGGACCATCGTTTTGTTTTCTTCAGCCATCGTTACAGAAACTTCGAAACAGAGTCAAGAGAAACTAAAGCTGGTAAATCAAAGATGAACAAGAAGAATCAAAAGATCGAGTCCTGCTCTGATACCATGATAAATAAAGAATGATAAATAAAGAATCGATTGATGAAAAAGGTTTATGTGTCTCATTAGATCTCAAGGGATCAAATATATATACGGTTTACAAGATTTAGGGGGGTGTATTGAAACTATGATTTTGGAAGATTTGATGAGATTTA
>NW_010928492.1:0-464 GCF_000633955.1 Camelina sativa | reverse complement strand
TTTTTTTTTTTTTTTTTTTTTGTCAAACAGCATAAGTACTTTTCTAAGACGTTAAAAATATGATTTATAATTAAGTTTGAAAAAATTAAAATATAGAGTAAAGAAATCTTTATTTGTAATGAACATTATGTGATTCAGTTTTGTATTTTGTAATGTCTATCATTTTTTTATATATAAAGTATATAAAATAACACAGATTTGAAGGAAAGTACAAAACTGTGAAACGAAAAACTGATAAGAATATATGTCACTTCGGAATGGTCCTACTCCTACAGTATTCATTGATTTAGGAGCAAATGATGGATAGAGACCTCTCTCCTTTTTTTCCCAACTAAAGTCTAACGAAGATAGAGAGATCTCGCACCTAAAAACCCCTTGTGTGAGTCTGAGTATATAAATTATTATCTAGATTATGCTTACAAATATAATTAAACATCTCATCAGACGAAACAAAAAAATTTGTC
>NW_010928491.1:0-464 GCF_000633955.1 Camelina sativa | reverse complement strand
TTATCGAGATCGGTTGATGAATACACTGGAGAAAGAGATCTCGCCTCGTCGTCTACGAGATTCGATTCGATCAGAGCTGATTCGATCCAAGGTTTGTTTCGCTACTTGTATCCTTATTCTCTTTGCCTCTGCTTTTTCTTCTTCGTTTGTTTATTGGCAATTCATCTGTGTGTGATGTTTTTATGCAGGTCAAGTCTTTGTTTGATGATGCTAAATCCAGCACCCCGGTCAGTGTATCCAAGAATTGTACCAATCTCAATGTTGCTTGCAAAAGGCTAGCCCTTCCTCTCTACAATCTCCTCTCAAATCAGTCAGGGAACCAAAGCGTCAACTCATTCCTCAGGTTTGATTTCTATATCCAACTGCTCGTCTTATGAGAAAGAACTACCTTTGCCTGATAGTTGATATCTTGATTAATTTGTTTTTAATATGGTCACATAATTGTTGAGACTAGATTGTAATAG
>NW_010928490.1:0-464 GCF_000633955.1 Camelina sativa | reverse complement strand
ACATAGCTTATATAAGCCAAGAGAGAATCGCAGGTCATAAATACAAAAATATGTGCGATCAATCAGGAAGTAATTACATAATTGACAATCCCTAAACATGTGGGATATGATTATATACGATATCCCAATACCCTCCCTCAAACTGGAGCATGGAGATTGCATATGCCTAGTTTGCGACGGAAGATCTCAAAAGAAAGTTCACCTAGCGGTTTTGTAAAAATATCAGCCAGTTGAAAGCGGAATCAACATGAACTGGAGTAATGATACCTTGTTGAATCTTCTCTCGAACAAAATGGCAATCGTTTTCAATGTGTTTCGTTCGTTCGTGAAAGACCGGATTTGTAGCAATGTAGATGGCAGTCTTGCTATCACATAAAACTCGCATTGTTCGATCATGTTTGACGCCGAGATCAAAAAGCATTCGCTTCATCCAAAGCAATTCCTTTGTGAGAAATGCCATGGCA
>NW_010928489.1:0-464 GCF_000633955.1 Camelina sativa | reverse complement strand
TTAAGGGTACGACTTGCTCAGGGTCATGGATATGGCGCAAACTCTTGAAATATAGAGATAAAGCCATGTTTTTTCACAAAAAGGAAGTGCGATCAGGTTCAACAACTTCCTTCTGGTACGATGCTTGGTCCCCTCTCGGGAGGCTCATTGATTTACTAGGTACCTGTGGTACAATCGATATGGGGATATCTCTGAATGCCACTGTCGCTACAGCCCTGGCCAATCATCATCGACGACGACATCGGACTCCTATACTCATTCAGGTGGAGGATACGCTGGCCTCTCTTCGCTTAACAACGGGAGATGATGTTTCCCTTTGGCAAACAAAGTCGGGTGCATTTAAGCCACACTTTTCATCACGTGATACTTGGCATTTGGTCAGGCAAACACTCCCGGTCTGTATGTGGTACAAAGCGGTCTGGTTCCAACACTCTACACCTAAATACTCTTTCATCACCTGGCTT
>NW_010928488.1:0-464 GCF_000633955.1 Camelina sativa | reverse complement strand
TGGGGAAAGGAAGGGTACAATGACAGAGAGTATAGAGTGCAGGAGAATCTAACTCCCAAACTTAGCAATGCTTAGGTACCTTTCTTAATTACTTCTCTCTTGCTACACTCGTTCTCTCCTTTCCCTCCAATCTATATAATAATTTTATCCTTATTCTTTTTTTTTTCCTATCTTATTATATATAAAAAATCCAAATTTAATTGCACATTTTTGCAGTAAACCATCCTTGTGTTCTCTCATAATCGACTCCTTTTGTTCATTCTCTCTCTCAACCACTCCCTCTCGTTTTTTGAGAAAACCCAAATCATATAAAACCAAAAAAAATTAAAAAAACCCTATTGAATCATCTTTTCTTGATTTCCATTTTCATCTCAGGTTTTTATATACCCACCAAAGTTATTTTGTTTTTGTTTGCACGGAGGAGTTCATAATTACTCTCTGCTAGCTTCTTCTTAGGTGGGGTT
>NW_010928487.1:0-464 GCF_000633955.1 Camelina sativa | reverse complement strand
GAAACACAAGACAATCCAACTCCATCAGCGTGCCATATTCATTCATTCGGATATAAACTTTGGATCATAATCCCAACTTGAACAGCTAAAATCAAATTAAAGCAGCTAAACTCATCTCGAGAAAACATTCATAATCAGAAATTACAGACCTAGATTCCTCAAAATCACAGACTAAAAAGGCATAAAATAAAAAAATCGGAGTTTTACAATCAAATGAATAGGTAAAGAAACAAGAACATAGCAAGAAACGCAAGGAAAACTTACCCCAGAATCAAACAAAATCGAAGGAAGCAATCAAAAATTTAGGGTTTCAAGGAGCTTCTTCAAAGAAGAAGACGGGACAAAGGGGGATTCGCGATTCGCAGACAAAAAAAGAATACGGTGCCGTTTCGTGATGAGCAACGTTCCGGGTAAAGTGGAAAGTGGTCAACAAATTGCCACGTGGTTTGACACGTCAGATTCGT
>NW_010928486.1:0-464 GCF_000633955.1 Camelina sativa | reverse complement strand
GAGAGGCAATGGGATTATTTGACCACATCTATACATACGGTCACTCAGTCTCCTATCATTTAATTGTTCAACCCAAAGTATGATTACTTTATCAATCACTTACTTGACTCGCTGAATGAATTTTAGTCATACTCATTAATTAGTAATATAACTTTTAATAATTTGTTTTCACAAGCTTTTATTATCCTATGGGTTGTATGGTAGGTCAAACTACAAAGTCTGATTATATTTGTGTATGCGGTGAACCGTTAAAAGCATCTCGTTGCTTATTTTTTATGTACGAACGCGCGTGAATCAAGACTTTGTTATGTGTCTGTAAATGAATTCAAATCATTAATTAGCTAGTATAGCATAAGGCCATTAAGGTTGTTTTTTATAAAAAAATATATAATAGACATGTTGGATTTGCTTACTTTCAATTAATATAAATGTTTATCAACTTTAACAACATATGTTACTATGTT
>NW_010928485.1:0-464 GCF_000633955.1 Camelina sativa | reverse complement strand
AATATTTCAATATCTTCTCTCACAACTTAGTACTAAGCCATTATCCCTGGACATGTTTCTTAAGAATGTCTACTATGTTAGTCAAATATTGATGGGAGTTGGTACAAGTGAGAAACAAACTAGTAGTTCGTCTTGGATTGTTTGTGCATGGGATCCAGGTGGGACTTGGTTTGTGTATGTTCAAGGGAGTGGGTTAGGAACTTATTTTCTTGAGTATAAGAGGAAACAAATGGGGCTGGTAGTTGGTCATGGTTTAGAAGTGCAAGGCTGGTCTTGTTTGCCGAAAGTGTGTGCTGAAACAAGGATTGTTATGACGAAAAGATATAGTGAGAGCACTAGAAAGATGAATGAACGACTTAGTATGAGTCAGTTCCATGGCATTGCAGAACCCATGTGGAAGATACAAAAGCTAGACAGAGAGAATAAATGGGTGATTTTATTAGTCTTAGCCTCGCTGCTACAGA
>NW_010928484.1:0-464 GCF_000633955.1 Camelina sativa | reverse complement strand
GCATACTCCTACTGTGAGACGGCCAAGGAGCTTTGGGAAACGCTTAAGAATGTTTATGGTAATGCCTCTAACTTGACTCGAGTGTTTGAAGTCAAGAAGGCTATTAATGAGCTCCATCAAGATGATTTGGAGTTCACTAAGCACCATGGTAAGTTTCGAGCATTATGGTCTGAACTCGACATGTTGAGGCCAAANAGTACACTCGATCCGGCGGTACTGAGTGAAAGGAAGGAGCAAGACAAGGTCTTTGGCCTCCTCCTCACCTTGAATCCATCCTTCAATGACCTCTTGAAGCACATCCTTAGGGCTGACAAACTACCCTCCTTTGAAGACATTTGTTCTCAAATCCAAAAGGAACAAGGATCACTCGACTTGTTTAGCGGTAAGGGGGAGCTTGCTACGGCCAAAAAAGGAGTATACAAACAAGAGGATAGGAAGGTGTGGATATGTGACCATTGCAAGAA
>NW_010928483.1:0-464 GCF_000633955.1 Camelina sativa | reverse complement strand
TGAGTGAGAAAGGAAGCAAGTTTAAGGACAACGAACCTGCAACCAGAGGCCATCATTCACGGCTTTACAAGGGAAACCCAGCTCTTCAAGTTCTTTTCTTGCGTTCAGTAGTATTTCAAAAGACATATTGCAATACAAAAGCGAACCACCTTCAAAAGTGTTAACAAAGGCACCGTATTCTTCCTCAGTAAATCCACATTTTCCTTTAACAGAACCTGTACCTTGCCTTGTCCCCACAACCCGTCCACCCCATGTTAGAGCAGAAACACCACAGTTTCCCCAGTCATTGACCACAAAACCATCAGAAGAAGAACCTAAAGTAGGAGAATTTCTAGAGTCTGCTCCTGATAACCAACTATCATTACCCAAATGGTATGCTTCTTCAGAAGGTCCTTCAATTGCCACCCCACTGCCTTCTGTCTTATCAACAACACTGGTGCTAGTACGACCAAAGCTTGTTTGTG
>NW_010928482.1:0-464 GCF_000633955.1 Camelina sativa | reverse complement strand
TTTTTTTTGGCTTATAATTTTTTTTTAATAATAATATGTATACAGTTAATAATGAAGCCTTTGTAGTTATTAGATTATGATATTAATCTAATAATTACTTTATATTTAAGAATTTATAGTAAATATACTTAATGATACTAAAATACTCTAAAGAAAGATTAAGGCTAAATAAAACTTTTAGCATCTAAAACCACAAATGACATTCATAGTATCAAAAAAGGTAAAGAGTTGTGCTGAATTAGAAAGAGAAATGACATTAATTTCACAAAGATTATTTTAGAAATTCTGTCTAACAAATGGAAATATACATAGATATGATATTAGTATACCATGTATATTGTTGTTTTCCCGCTTTGAATTTTATTAAAAATTTGAGTTTGTCAAACATAAGCTACTAATGAGAACAAAAAGATAAATTACATTCATAGTAGCTTATGTTTGACAAACTCAAATTTTTAATAAAA
>NW_010928481.1:0-464 GCF_000633955.1 Camelina sativa | reverse complement strand
GCCGGAGAGACGAGCGCCGGCGGGAGAGTTTTTGATTCCTCTCATGAGGTAGAACACTGATCCACCAACAGCACCCATGCCGAACGCACCTCCGATGTCATCTATGATCCGATCGGGACATGGTTCTCTCGTACTGTCTGGAGTTCCCATCGATTTCGATTTTGTTCTACAAGTAAAAAAACTTCTAGGGTTTAAGAAAAGAAACCTAGAGTTTACGAACCCTTTAAAAGAATTGAGGGAAAAAAAGTATTACAAAAATGGAAAAATAAAACACTGACCGTGACTGCTTATCGTGTTCATCACGTTTTTGACGATAGTCAAAGCCCATTAAGGCCCATTTGTAAATACGCGCATCATTATTAAGATAAAAAAATTCCACGTCATTTAAGAACCTTATCTTATTTTTGACACAAGAAAGCGTACGTGGACAAATACTCGCCACGTCACGACACAAGTATCTAAAA
>NW_010928480.1:0-464 GCF_000633955.1 Camelina sativa | reverse complement strand
ACAACAGTCAGAGATAACATGCGGAAGCTAACAAGCCAAGCAAGATTATTCTACAAGCAATCGCAACTACAAACAACAACAAACAACAACATGCAACGATTTAACTTGAACTAAAACAAACGTTTTAACAAGTTTTATTCTATTGGGCCCGGCATGCATCCTTTTCCCTTCACCCCTCATGAATCTCCAAATCACAACCACTAAGGCATGCGATNGATCGGATAACACTCAAAGCCACACCGTCGTGTAGACAGCCTCGGCCAGGGTAGCGAGCCCAGTAACCTCCGAGCTCTTCGTAACCAACCCTACACACACACGAACATGGGTTGCATGTCGCGGCTGTATGTGGTACGGAATGGGAAGGATAGCAATACCAAATCTTACAACGCTTAGCCGGAATTTCTCGGGGACTAAAAAGCCTTAAGACTTCACCGAACTTGATACTTGAGTTTATATGGTTTTTA
>NW_010928479.1:0-464 GCF_000633955.1 Camelina sativa | reverse complement strand
TCTAGGGTCGAATTATGTAACAATCCATTGACTAATAATAAGAAGTCAGGTTGAATTTGGAGTGTTTAGACACCAGTTATACACATTTTGTCCCGAAACAAGCTTAAACCGAGAAAACAGGTTAAAACCAAGAGAAAACATTGATTCGAAGCAGTAAACAGCTATGTTACTTTTTTTAGGGTCAAAATTTGTAACAATCAAATTNTAATTATAAGAGTTCGGGTTGAATTTGGAGTGTTTAGACACCACTTTTACCCATTTTGTCGCGAAAGTGGATAAACCTGAAAAAACATTGATTCGAAGCAGTAACCAGCTTTGTTACTGTTTCTAGGGTCAGATTGTGTGAAAATCCAATGCATTTGACTAATTTTAAGAGTTTTGGTTGAATTTAGAGTGTTTAGACACCACTTATACCCGTTTTGTCCCAAAATAGGCTGAAACCGAGAAAACAGGCTAAAACCGAG
>NW_010928478.1:0-464 GCF_000633955.1 Camelina sativa | reverse complement strand
AGTTGCATTGGATTGTGATACATTTCAACCCAACAAAAACTCACAAAACTGTTTAAAGCTTCTAGGCCCTGTTTTCTCGGTTTTATCCTGATTTGGGACAAAATTGGTATAAGTGTTTTTTTAAACTCTCCAAATCCATCTCAAACTCTTATAATTAGTTAGTTGCATTGGATTGTGATACATTTCAACCCAACAAAAACTCACAAAACTGTTTAAAGCTTCTAGGCCCTGTTTTCTCGGTTTTATCCTGATTTGGGACAAAATTGGTATAAGTGTTTTTTTAAACTCTCCAAATCCATCTCAAACTCTTATAATTAGTCAGTTGCATTGGAATATGATACAATTTAACCCTAAAAACAGTAACAAAGCTGGTTACAGCTTCTAACCCCTGTTTTCTAAATTTTAGTCTGTTTGAAAACAAAATGGGTATAAGTGTTTTTTAAACTCTCCAAATCCATTTCAAA
>NW_010928477.1:0-464 GCF_000633955.1 Camelina sativa | reverse complement strand
TCAAGAGCCGAGAGTCCTGCTGCAATGGAGGATTTGTCTCTCTGGAAGCATGAGAATCGTGTGGAATCTCTGCCAACAAAGGACCCAGTTCTTGCAGTATTTGGCCAGAAAGCTACTCAAGTTGATGAACCTGAACCACAGGTGGACGTTAGTCTAGGTGCTTCTGGTCCTGCCTTAGTTGGAGAAGATTTTACAATGCCTATTGTCGTAACTTCAAAGGGTCATGCCGTATACAATGGTGAATTGAAGATTAATTTAGTTGATGTGGGTGGTGGTGGTTTGTTTAGCCCAAGAGAAACAGAACCGTTTTCTCTAGAAAGCCATCATGTTGAAATCTGTGGAATTGATGGGGCAGAGGGCAACGATGAATCTGAATCTGAAACAGGAAACATAAAGAAAATTCAGCAATCTTTTGGGCTGGTTTCTGTTCCAGACCTGAAGGAAGGGGAATCATGGACGTGCAA
>NW_010928476.1:0-464 GCF_000633955.1 Camelina sativa | reverse complement strand
TCCTCTGAGCTATTTGCTTCTTCTGTCTGTACTTTAATATCTCTGACGTCCTGGTTACAGATTGAGCATGCCCAACATTTGGCACCAGGATCAGCCAACCGGTTTGGTCAACTTCAGATTGTAGCTTCAGTTCAGGTAATTAGTTACTTCCCGGCATTGAGCATTTTGGGCTTAAAACTCACTTTCTTGATCTAACACATCTAATACTCGTGTACAGCCGGATCATTTGCTTGATGATGCTGAATCTGTTGTTAAGAAGCTCGGTTCTGAGAGAGGCCTAACGGAGTCTTATCTATTCCAATCTCTCTTAAATGGCAATGCACTCTTGGCGCTTGGTTCAGACTGGCCTGTACGTTTTCGATAATCTCCACATATATTCAAACTATGAATTCAAGCTTAACTTTGTGAATTTTCCCTCCAGGTAGCAGACATTAACCCGTTGAACAGTATTAGAACCGCGGTGA
>NW_010928475.1:0-464 GCF_000633955.1 Camelina sativa | reverse complement strand
AACAGATAAGGCATTTCTCTGAAAAGCTCACGCTTTATTCTCTTGAAAGCTTCAAACTCCTGTTCATCAAAGCTCCTTAGCCTGCCTCTATCCTTCTCAGCATCAGCGCTAACATCAAGCCCCAAGCTGAATGACAGATTCAACAGGTTCTGTCTGAAGTACCGAGCTTCCCCTCCGACCCACAAAACCATCTTATACCTCTGAGAATACCGGTAAGCAAATTCAAGAGCTAGCTCTGTTTTCCCAATCCCGGGAACTCCATTTACACAGACAACACTTGTGCTACTTTTGCTGTTACTACTGTTTTTATACTTCTTAGTCTTCAACAGTCTTTTAAGCGAGTTTTTCCCACCATTTGGATCACTCCAAGCCTCACTTCTTGTCTCTGAGCATTTTCCAAGCTCCAAACTAATAAATTTCCCAGTTCGAGTTGATACAACATCTGATTCCTCATCTGCAAGTCC
>NW_010928474.1:0-464 GCF_000633955.1 Camelina sativa | reverse complement strand
TTCTAACAATAACTGGCTGTCCTCTTCACGATCTGATAATCGTCAGCCTCGCCCATACTTGGGCAAATGTCAGTTCTGCAACGTTCAAGGCCACTCTGCTCGGAGGTGTCCTCAGCTTCAGCATCATGTGTCTTTTTCTCGCCCGCAAAACAGCAATCCTTTCACGCCCTGGCAGCCGCGTGCGAACCTTGCTCTCGGTTCACCCAACAACTCTGATCCATGGATGCTGGATAGTGGGGCTACACACCATATTACATCGGATCTCCAAAATCTTTCTTTGCATCAACCATACTCGGGCAATGATGAGGTCTTGATCGGTGATGGTTCTGGTTTGAAAATAACTAACATTAGGGTTTGACGACTTTGCCTTCTCTTACTCGACCTCTTGCTTTAGAAAATGTCTTATGTGTACCCAACATACACAAAAATCTTATTTCAGTCTATCGGTTATGCAATTCTAATCA
>NW_010928473.1:0-464 GCF_000633955.1 Camelina sativa | reverse complement strand
AAAATTGCTAATAGAAATTTTATTCTAAAAATGGGATTGCTTGAAAGACACCAATCAACGGTTGTTCTCTCACCCATCATGATTCATGATGAATTCTTTTTTACTTCCCACCCCCCAATCTCTCTCTCTCTCTTTTTATATTAATGGGCCAAAATGTTATGAGTTGTAAGGCCCATTTAAAAGTATCGTCCTTTTTTCTTTCTAATTGGTCTATTCCGTATAATTTCATTTGTACTTTTTGCAGTTGTAGTTATCTCTCTCTCTCTATCACCCTCCTGTCATCTCTTGAAAGCACGACGGTAGATAGAGCAAAAGGATCAATCAAATCAGAAAAAACAAAAAAAGGAAGGAGGAGGGATGGATCCAGACGCAGTTGCCAAGGCTTTCGTTGAGCACTACTACTCGACCTTCGATGGTAATCGTCCAGGTTTGGTTTCTCTGTACCAAGAAGGATCCATGTTGAC
>NW_010928472.1:0-464 GCF_000633955.1 Camelina sativa | reverse complement strand
TTTTTTTTTTTTGCATCCAAGAATGATTCTACGAATAACACAAACGGAAGAATAATAAAAAAAATAACCTTAACAGAAGCGCCTTTAGGATTCTGAAGAAGAATCTGATCGGTTCCATTTTTATCCTTGACCAAGTCAACGGTTGGTGGTCTCTTCTCAGCACCGACTCCAGAAGATGGTTCCATTGTTAATAACCAAACAGATACAGACAGACTTGAGAAGGGGGGTATTCTTAAATCCACCAAAAAATTAGGCGAAGAAATCACAAGAAGAAGAAGAAGAAGAAGAAAAAAAACAAGTTTCTTGTGGAAAGATCAACAAGAAACCCTAACTTATCTCGTGTAAAACGAAACCGAAACCTCAACCACCACTTTCTAACTGCTTTAACAAGTCCTTTTCTCTTACAACCAACACACAAAACTCTTATTATGTTGTTGCAATAGAGGATAAAGTGTAAGAAAAAC
>NW_010928471.1:0-464 GCF_000633955.1 Camelina sativa | reverse complement strand
GAAGATTATGTTGCTCCCAAATTTTCGGAGGATTAACTTGACATCCTACAATATATATAGTAAGTTGTAAATAACTATTTTCATCAAAAAAAAAAATTCATTTTCAACAAACTATTATAAAAGTCGGTCCAAATAAATGAAATTGAAGGTGATGTTCAAAATGTGAGTCTTTAAAAAAAACTTTAAATCCAAGACTCAAATGATGATATCTATACGAAATATATATATAGTTGTACAAATAGACTACTATACTATAAGTTTACCAATACGTTACTAATTACTATTGTTTGCAAAAAAAGTAACAAAAACTAAAATAAAAAAATTACATCGTAGACAATAAATACAAGGAACTCCAAAAATATCCAATTTACAAGAGTTTTCTAAACGATGGTTTAGTGGCTTGTGTCATTGACTCAACTATTTATGATGACTTTAAAACTAGTTGATTAAATATAAATCATATA
>NW_010928470.1:0-464 GCF_000633955.1 Camelina sativa | reverse complement strand
TAAACAAGCTAGATAGAACCCAAATACTAGAGAGTAAGCGGATCCAATGAAGGAAAAGCACTAGTTTGAGACTTATCCTCTTCTAGTAACACAACACTAAGAGTTTGTGTACTTAGGAGAGGAGGATTAAGAATCAGTAATCTAGGCTAAGTAAAAGNAATAAATAAGAAGAGTTTAGGTGAGATTTGGGAAGAGAATAGGCTGCCTTAAGGGCAGCCCCTAACCGCTAATCCTAAACTCTCTACATTGTTGATATGAACAAGAACACAAGTGTAGAGAGGAAATCGGTTTCTCTTATTATTTGAATGTGATAGATTGTATTACATAGATGAGATTACAATGCTTAATATATAGATACAAGAGCATATGACCGTTTAGACATAAGACAGAGGTGAAAGGGACACATAGCCGTTGGGCTCAAGTGGGAGCTTAGTGAAAGGGACAGCTCCTTCCTTGGTTGTCTT
>NW_010928469.1:0-464 GCF_000633955.1 Camelina sativa | reverse complement strand
TTGTGCACCAAATTTTCAAGTAAGCTTACATGACCCTACAATATTTAGGAAAACACTCTGCCCATGCGTACTTTAACTAAATCCAGGATAAAATATATATGGCAGACATTAAGATAGTTTATGAATTTGNCAAATATATCTTTATACCATTTAAAGTCCCCTAGTGTTGGACATCTAAGATTTGTTAAAATAAGTTTTTTACTTGTTAGTTCTTCCGAAGGGTTTCCTACAAAGTGCATGGTCATGGTGTGGAGTAATACTTCTTCTAGTTTCAGTATGGTTTAGAATAGAATTTTGAGTTTCTACGCCTAAAGCATTATCCCACCAAAATTTCAAGGCTCCATTGAAGCCCGAGATTAGAAGGAGCCTTGAAACTATATATATGTGTATCCTGGACTATATATAACATATCTGTTTTACTGCTGAGATTTTCCCTGTAAATACTCCCTTGTTAGAAAATCAGG
>NW_010928468.1:0-465 GCF_000633955.1 Camelina sativa | reverse complement strand
TTTGAGATTGTCAGAAATGTTTTAGGGAGTTCTGAGACGAAAACTCAGTCCAGAATCTACTTCCTTCCCATCCCATAGGTGAAGTCTTTAGAAAAAAGTAAAAAAAAATAAATGAAGCCCTTCAAACCAAACACTCTTTAATCTGTATCTGATTAGCAGAGCCGTGCCTACGTTAGGCAATATGAAACCTTCGCCTCCGGTCCCATTTTAAGAAAAAATATTCAATATCTTATGAATTTGTTTACAATGTGAATTTACGACAAAATCATATTATAGAAAGTTGAAATGTTACAGGGCATTTGCGAATGTGATGTTTATTAATAAAATGAGTAAATGCTTTTATTATTTTTCTCTTTAATTTCTAAATTCTAAACGTAATGTTTTAATAAATTGAGTTTGTGATTTTTTTTTTCTTTTGAATTAGTATTGTTGTTAGAAATTAAAAAGAAATATTGAAATAAAAAC
>NW_010928467.1:0-465 GCF_000633955.1 Camelina sativa | reverse complement strand
TGGCAGGAAGAATATTTGGCATTAAGGAAAACAACTTAGGAGTACTACTACGAATTTATCAGTATAACTCCTACGGAATGAGCTTCTTTAGCTACCGTAGCTGCCAAGCCTGCCATCGCATTACTCGATCTCTTTAAAGATAAGAACTTGAGCTTAAAGTTGAGATATACAAATGAATTTTATAACAAGGAAACACACAAAACACTGGTGTTTTAAAATTATTTCCCAGTTTAGTTGCTTTAGGCCTGAAAAATAATTGAGATTACGTAATCTTCGTGTACGTCATGTACGTGACGAAAGCCATTGATGCATCAAACCATGTGGATGTGATTCACCATGTCGCTTCATAGACATGACTCGTGAGAGACAAGGGTCTGTCTTTTTGCGATATGTGTGGCAAGTTGATGGTAGGATTTAATTATGAGGTTGAACATGCTTCTGTCCATTTCTCACTTTCATCTCAAC
>NW_010928466.1:0-465 GCF_000633955.1 Camelina sativa | reverse complement strand
CTTGAGTGATTGTTTTTTTCTTCTGTGTGTGTGCAACAGTGGTTTCCCAGTGTGGCTGCATTTTGTACCTGGGATTAAGTTTCGAACTGATAATGAGCCATTTAAGGTAATGGTTTAGGTGATGTGTCATTTATAGATTTTTGGTTTCTTTAGTTGTATTGTGTAGTTGTTAGAAGATGGGTTTGGTTTGTGTGTGTTGCAGGCGGAAATGCAGAGATTTACCACTAAGATTGTTGATTTGATGAAGCAAGAAAAGCTTTATGCATCACAAGGAGGTCCAATCATTCTCTCTCAGGTTATTATTTCTCTGAGAACTAATTGAAAAATCTACTTGTTGTATTGTAACATCTCTTAGGATTCTTCTTTTTGTGTTTTTTTTGTTTGATGTTAGATTGAGAATGAATACGGGAATATTGATTCAGCGTATGGTGCTGCTGCGAAAAGTTATATCAAGTGGTCTGCTTC
>NW_010928465.1:0-465 GCF_000633955.1 Camelina sativa | reverse complement strand
GGTCAACTTATGCGACAAGGATCATTTGGCTCTGTGTATGAAGCCATCTCAGAGTATGTCTTACTGGTTGCTTGTGTTTGTTGAACTTAAACTCAGATTCTTAGTTGCAGGTCGTTTTCTTAAGAAACTAGACTTTAATTATGAGGGCCTAATAATACTACGGTAGTCAGTTGACAAATTTGGTGCTAAGCCAACATATGCGTTTGGCTAATGGATGTTTATGCTAATTGTAGAGATGGGGACTTCTTTGCTGTCAAGGAAGTTTCACTTCTTAATCAGGGAAGTCAGGCACAAGAATGCATACAACAAGTTGAAGAGGTAAGATATATCTGGTTTCTTATATGATCTGTTGCATAATATCAATTTTTTTCATTGAAAACAGTATCTCATTGACCAGAAGTAGGTTGCTAATCCTCCTTATCTTTGCCACGTTTTTCATTTTCTACAGGAGATTGCACTACTTAG
>NW_010928464.1:0-465 GCF_000633955.1 Camelina sativa | reverse complement strand
GAGACTGGAACACGTTTTGTCAATACCTGCGTAACCAGCAGCCACCAGTTCACATCTCGCAGTGTGGCTCAAACCACATCCTCGATTTCCTCCAATACCTCGACCAATTCGGGAAGACGAAGGTTCATGTCCATGGATGCGTTTTCTTCGGACAGGTTGAGCCGGCGGGACAGTGTAACTGTCCTTTAAAACAGGCGTGGGGGAGTTTAGATGCGTTGATCGGACGGCTAAGAGCGGCTTTCGAGGAAAACGGAGGGTTGCCGGAGAGAAACCCTTTTGCCGGCGGCGGGATTAGGGTTTTTCTGAAGGAAGTGAGAGATTCGCAGGCAAAGGCAAGAGGAGTTCCGTACAAGAAAAGAAAGAAGAGGAAGAAGAGGAATCCTATGAAGAGTCATGATGGTGAAGATGGTACTACGGGAACTAGTAGTAGCTCCAACTTGCCTTCTTAGCAAGCAAACAAAAAAA
>NW_010928463.1:0-465 GCF_000633955.1 Camelina sativa | reverse complement strand
CGTGGAATCAGCAATGTCAGAAGGTAATATAATTCCATCTCATACTAAAACACCAAGGCCTTCACTTTAATTCCAACCAAATCTTGGATTCAAGGGAGGCTCACACGATTCCAGCAACGTTTATCTAAAATGTGTGCGCCTCTTCATTATCCTACACTTTCCTCGCTTGTCTTTTTCCATTCTTCATATGCTTCTTTGAGATATATTCAGAAATGAGCACAGCACATGGGTTAAGTAGAAACCTGCAAGGCAGAGGGGTTAGTCAGAGGCTTCTTTTGCAAACAAACAAAAAGTGCACTGCATTGCATCCATCAATATGTAGAGAATCCGAATTTTGACAACAGATCGACTAGCTAGCTTCACCCTTTCCAAATCCAAACAAACACTGAAATTTTCACGGTCTTGAGTCCACATTTTGCAGAACCCTATAAATCTTACCAGTCAAAACTATCTTCAAACTATTTC
>NW_010928462.1:0-465 GCF_000633955.1 Camelina sativa | reverse complement strand
TAGGATGGAACCTTGGCTAGAGATATGATAGGTTGATCGATAGAATGTTTAGGATTGTTATTGTATGGTTGATATGTTTCCGTTGTGTGTACTGGTTGTTATTGGTTTAATTTAGTAGTATAGGCTGCATAATTGTTTACATTGTATTTAATTGTTAAAAAAAAAAAAAAAGGGTCGGGTTGTTTCAAAAGTGACTCAGAAGGTAAAATATATGGTTGGGTGTTTTTTAATTTGCAATGCTATACTATAATTCATGTAANTCATGTAAGGTAGATCTGAATCGTCTATTGTTTCTCACAGGAATAATGCAGTTAATCTTCGGTCGAATGTAATATTTGATACTTTATGATGTTTATCTGAGTTGAATTGATTATCTTATTATGTGTTCTTGAAGTTGTTGTAATTATGATACTTCATTTCGTGTTCTGTTTGCAGAAACTAGATTCAAGCTTCTTGTTCGGTCGT
>NW_010928461.1:0-465 GCF_000633955.1 Camelina sativa | reverse complement strand
GCAAGACAAACAAAGTTATCTACTAAAGCCAAAAGCAAAAGTAAAAAGCAAGTTACTAAAAGCCAAGAAGATAACTCTCCCATGGACCACAAGGTTCAAGGGAAGCTATCCACGTCCACATTTTTTTTTTTGTGGTCTTGACCAAAAGCACTTTAGAGGTGGCTAAACTCTCACCACACAAAAGAAACTAATCCTAAACCACACAAGAAATTCAACACGGCTTTGACCATTTTGAAATTTCAAAACGCTTGGTTGAGGTTTAAAGAGTAAAAAGCAAGTGGTATGGACCAAATGACTTTCACCCTTCAAATTTACCAAACGACAAAGTAAAAAAAACACAAAAAGCAACAAAAGAAACAAAGCACATGAATCTAACACCCTATAACAACAAAACAAAAAGCAAAACAGCCTTTAAAATATCTAGACAAACAAACTAAGAACACACAAGAACAAAACAAGAACAGC
>NW_010928460.1:0-465 GCF_000633955.1 Camelina sativa | reverse complement strand
TGTAATCGGAAAAATCAATGGATTCACGTCGAATCCATTGAATTTTCCGGCTTAAATTGGTTCGTTGATGGTCATCCGGAGGCGTTTGGGTTCCAGATCGGTGTCTTATGGTGATTTGACGGTTGGGTGTTGAAGTCAAATCGATGGTGGAGGTTTCGTTTGGTGAGACAACGGCGGAGGTTCCGTTTGGTGGTACAAGGACGGGGGAGGTCTCTTCTGGTGGCGTACATCGAACGGCGAGGACCACTGGTTCGCGAAGAGAAGGTTCGTCTTTTCATTTCCCGATTTATTGCATGTTAGGTTGATTCATATCGGGTGGTCTTTAACTGTTAGGGACGAGTTTTATTTAGGTTGATTGTTAGAATTGTGAATGTTTTCTATCGATTTGACTTGTTAGGCATAGATTGTGAGATTTGTTTGCTAGTGAGATATTCAAGATCCATGCTTTAGTGTCGTGTAGTTTGA
>NW_010928459.1:0-465 GCF_000633955.1 Camelina sativa | reverse complement strand
GGTGAAATCCGCCGTGGTTGTCGGTGATTGGTCGGAGGGTTCTTCGAGTTTGAGTTTAGAGTTACGGCGTCGCTTCATTGGTAGGGTGGAGATTTTTGAGAGGATCGAGAAACAAGGAGGCGTATTGGAGTTTGTAAAGATTGGATTTATTAAAAAGAACCCTAAATCGTGGGGTTCGAACCGGCGTCGCATTGCTTATTGGATTAAATAATCAGCACGTACAAGCCACGAAGCCAAGATCTCATTACATCGCAAATATCAATCTAAAGGTTTACATTGATTTATGAAAACTGTAAACCGATCTGCCGGTTGAACCCACCGAACCGTGAATGAGACCCTTGTTTGTTCGGTCATATAACCTATCGAACTTTGAAGATTATTATATCATCCGATCTAGGATTTGGATCATTACAAATATAGATATTACAAAATATAGCATTAAAAAAATCAATAGACCAAACCTTA
>NW_010928458.1:0-465 GCF_000633955.1 Camelina sativa | reverse complement strand
GCGTTGTAAGTACTATGATTGAATGGGACTGAAAGTATGGCCGCAACATTCTTGCCGAGGTGACTACGACCAGGGCCAATTTTTCCATCATTGGATACCTAGATTCAGCCCCCATAAAGAACTTACTGACATAAAAAATTGGCCTCTGTTTGCCCATTTCCTCGCGAACTAAGACTCCGCTCACTGCACTCCTAGAGACAGCTACGTACAAAAAGATTGGTTCACCGAGCTCTGACTTTTCCAATACTGGCGGCTCAGACAAATATGCTTTCAGCTGAGATAATGCTTGCTTACACTTCTCGTCCCATGCGAAGTGCTTTCCTCCTTTTTTTAGTAGCTGGTAGAAGGACAGACATTTATCCGTTGACCGAGAAATAAAGCGATTGAGTGCTGCAATTTGTCCATTCAGACGATGTACTTCTCTCAGAGTCTTGGGAGAACTCATGGACAGTTAGCTTTAATCCG
>NW_010928457.1:0-465 GCF_000633955.1 Camelina sativa | reverse complement strand
TATCAAACCAAAAGTTGTGTCCAGACGCTAGATGGGCACACACACAATGTATCTGCCGTATGTTTCCATCCTGAGCTTCCGATAATAATCACAGGTTCTGAGGATGGCACTGTTCGCATTTGGCACTCCACGACTTACAGGTATTTTCACCTAAAATTATTTCTGTCAAAAGACATAACAATGATATGGTTTAGGTCTTTAACACTCATGACTCAACTACACCATGTTCACATGGGGTTCTTTCTTGTATACATTTTCACCATAGGTTTGCTTTCTCTTTTGGTCGTTTGATCTGTTATTTTCAATCTTATATTTCTTTTTCAGGCTAGAAAACACATTGAATTATGGTCTCGAGAGAGTCTGGGCCATTGGTTACATCAAAAGCTCGCGGCGGTGAGTTCTGCTCCCTACTTAATGATATTTCGAATTATGATCGAGGGGTAGATGTTCTCTATAGATAGAATA
>NW_010928456.1:0-465 GCF_000633955.1 Camelina sativa | reverse complement strand
TTCAATGAACGTTTCAGGAGAAATGGGTCAAAAGTTTTGGGAGAATCTGGAAGATCGAGCGATGGTGGAATCCACCATAGGCTCCGAAGCTTGTGACTTTTTCATCTCATCCGCTTCATCTTCCAACACTGCCTTGACCAAGCTAGTCTCGCCGCCGAGCGACTCCAATCTCCAGCAAGGGTTACGTCACGTTGTTGAAGGCTCTGATTGGGACTATGCGCTTTTCTGGCTAGCTTCCAACGTTAATAGCACCGACGGTTGTGTCTTGATCTGGGGAGATGGTCATTGCCGTGTCAAAAAGGGGGTTTCATCAGGTGAGGACTATTCTCAGCAAGATGAGACCAAAAGGCGTGTCCTTCGCAAGCTTCACTCGTCCTTTGTTGTTTCGGATGAGGATCATCGTTTGGCCAAGTCAGGGGGGGCTCTTACTGATCTCGACATGTTTTATCTGGCTTCTTTGTACTT
>NW_010928455.1:0-465 GCF_000633955.1 Camelina sativa | reverse complement strand
AAAGACACAAACCTCCATTACAATCGAAATTTTAGTCCTTATTAAAAATATAGATACTTTTTTGGAGTTTATAGCATAATTTGTATATCTCTTTGGATGATCGATAGAGAATGTTCATCATGTATAGATGAAAATGCAATTTTCAAATTTTTTTTTCCACCTCTGTGTGTCCCCATTTTCTTTTGTTCATAACCATTTTTTTGTTTATAGTGAGTTTTGATGGTGGTTTTCGCATATTATATGTAGGCTCTCACGCATAAATACGTAGGAGGAGGAAAACTCGAAAAGCTTTTTTCCAAGTTTGAGAATTGAAGAAACTTGAACATAATCTTTAAAGTTCCTACGTCTTGCACTCTTTTCAACATAGCTGAATCAACGAATACCCTAGACTCGAAGGAGTTGTTATCGATGTACGTCTCTCTTTTACTCTATATTATATATATATATATATATATATATATATAT
>NW_010928454.1:0-465 GCF_000633955.1 Camelina sativa | reverse complement strand
TCTCTGCCATCACCAATCTTCGAGGTGATCCCAAACAGGTAATACTTCAATTTGCTTCTGTAGTTTCGAGTTTCTTTACTCATTATGTGATTTGAAGAGTTATATAACTTAAGGTTTCATTATGGTGTGTGAGCCAGTGATGAGCTTTGTGAAGTTTGGTTCTAGAATTGTATGAGTAGTTCTTGAATAGGTAGATCATATATATTTACTTACAAAATCACTAAAAATATTCTAAATTCAGGCAATATTCGGAATCTATGATGGCCACGGAGGATCAAAAGCGGCGGAGTTTGCGGCTAACAACTTGTGTAGTAACATTAATTCTAGATGAGATTGTTGGTGCCTTGGTGGGATGAACGATTCAAAGATTAAAGAAGCTGTAAGACGCGATTACCTAGCGACTGATTCTGAGTTTCTTAGGGAGAAAGATGCTAAGGGCGGCTCTTGCTGTGTCACGGCTCTGAT
>NW_010928453.1:0-465 GCF_000633955.1 Camelina sativa | reverse complement strand
AAGATCGCATACACCACAATTATATGTGCAATTGCAACCTTTGCGATTGTGATGATGGAGATTTTACAGCTCAAGAATAGATGGGATAGCTTGTTTGGAAAGAAAGCGAAAGATCTAAAAGCTTATTCAACAAATTCTATTGATGTGGTCTAGTTTTTATTTTGCTTTTAATGTCTTAGTTAATTATTATCATTTGTCCACTCTTCTTCTTCAGTAAAATTCTAGGCTTGTTAGTCATTTTCCCTTTTCTTTTACATAAGTCATTCTTTGGTTTTACTTGTAGAAGATGAGTTAAGTTCTTTTATTCATTAATTAATTTTCTCAATGGAACTAACTGAACATATAACTGGCCATTATTCGTTTCTTCCCCTTATGCGAGTTTGTAACGGTGTAAATTTTCTGTAGGAAGCTTACACTGTTTGTATATCCTTCAAAGTCCTCAGTAGATATACTAAAAAAAAAAAA
>NW_010928452.1:0-465 GCF_000633955.1 Camelina sativa | reverse complement strand
GGTTTCACGTACGATCATATCAACGGGACTAAGGTCGGTGGTACGATCTTTGACCGTGCTGGTCATAGACACACTGCGGCTGATTTGTTGGAATATGCTAAGCCGGAGACCATTGTTGTCTACTTGCACGCTTCTGTTCACAAGATCCTCTTCACCACCAAAGGTATAATTTGATTCATTTACATATTTTCTTTTTGTTGTTTTTGTTCTATTATTTGGTTAAGAGCAAGCAAATCCGGTTTATAGTTTCGGTTCGGGTGGTCATATAAACCATATTAAGCTGTTGTAGATTAAAAAATGAGAGCGTAAGTATAATTGGGGTAGTCATCTATACACTATACAGTTTTTTTTGGTAAGGCTCTATACACTATACAGTTTAGATTTAGTTCGGTTTGGTTTTATATGTCCACTTCCACTTAAGATACAAAAACTACGTTTTGGACAGGAAGGCCAAGGCCAAAAGCA
>NW_010928451.1:0-465 GCF_000633955.1 Camelina sativa | reverse complement strand
TCTGTGGTCCCACTTTTCCTGCCCTATTTTTGTCTTTTTGCAAAAGGCTCTTTTCATTTTTTCATATCCGCCGATTCGTTAAACGGTGGGAAAGTGGTCACTAGTAGTCTCCATTTTTTCGACGGTGACTTTTTCTATTTCCTTTGTTGCAAAGAGATAACTGATGTCAATTGATTTAAAAGGTTCCAAGTTTCTTACACTGATGAAGCTTTGATTTGGGTTTGGTTCTCTAATTCATGCAATTGACATTAACAATATAACAATATATATTGAGATAGATATATGATGATGAAGGTGAGAGTGCCGGAATCAAACAATACCATTCCAAGGGAATGACTTGAGTTTGTCTAACAAATACCAATAAGACGGTTCTTGTTCGCAGCGTCGTACTCGTAATCATAAACTGTTTGTTATTATATATTAGCTTACGACGGTGGGCCATTCAGAGCTTTGACGTGACCGAGG
>NW_010928450.1:0-465 GCF_000633955.1 Camelina sativa | reverse complement strand
ATTGCAAATATCGAGTTTGGTGAAGCGTTGTAATGCTATTTTAATAGATCAAAATTGATTTTTCATAAATGCATGAGAAGTGAAAAATAGACTTGTCTTTTTTTTTGTTTTTGATAATAATTAGATAGAGAGTCGTTTTACAATTCCAATAGCATATCACAAATTCACAATTAAATTTATTTGAGGCTTTTTATCATTTTTCCCTGAAGCTTAATGCAAAGTTAAAGTACTCCATGGGATTTGCTTTCTGGAATAGAAGAGTAGTAGATTGACAAATCTAGGGACACCGAGCAGCTTCTAAGCTTTTCTAGTCATTCTAAATCCGCCACGTCACTACCGACGAGGCATGACATTGACACGTGTTAACACGAGTCTCACACTTTGAAAACCAAACGTCTAAACTATAAGATAAAAAAATTCGCCACTACAAACTTCCCTAATCAGCTAGAAAACGCAGAAAGGTTG
>NW_010928449.1:0-465 GCF_000633955.1 Camelina sativa | reverse complement strand
GAAAGGAATAAGCTTGATTCTATTTAGTGTTACCTCTCTGCACTTGAACTGAATATGCTATAGGAGAGTTTTTAGGACGCACTATTCTTTTGCTAAAAACATTCATAGACCACCTGACCAATTATTCGGATGCTTCATCTTTCTTGGTTATTGTTTCTTTTCCTCTCTCAGCCCGCACTGTATTGTTAGGTTGAAAAGCAATGTATCGGAAACCTCTTCTTCTCTTTTTTTGTCTTTCTGTGTGTTAATGGATCTGATATGCAGCTTGTCTTTACCAGGTGTGGGATTTAACAGCTGGAAAGTTGTTGACCGAGTTTAAGAGTCACGAAGGGCAAATTCAAAGTCTAGATTTTCATCCTCATGAATTTCTACTGGCAACAGGTTTGTATTACTGTTAAAATTTTCTTACACCGAGGCTCTCTACTTTTTGGACGACATACATGATACCAACACAAATAGAAACTT
>NW_010928448.1:0-465 GCF_000633955.1 Camelina sativa | reverse complement strand
TTTGTTTTGTTTTGTCTGTTCTAAAGAATCACATCCAAAACGTATCAAATTGGTATCAGAGCGAGATCTTTCTTGGAAATCATTTATCATGGCACCCACTAAGAAGGTAGAGGAGCTCGAGAAAGTGGTGGAGAACCTGCAAAGGGAAATCCAACAAGTCTCGGTGCTGGAGAACGACGTCAAGGAAATGAAGAAGCAGCTTAGTAAGCTTGACGCCCTGGAGAAACAGATGTCCAAGTTGGATGTCTTGGAGCGCCTAGAAAGGAGAATGATGGGGGAGGACCAGAAGCCCTGGTCACCGGAGCAGAAAACAGAGGAAGAAACCCAACTATCCGGTGTGGAGGTCAGCCTCGAAGAACCACCAAACCAGGTGGGGAACCGGAGTGTGACGCGAACCACCAAACCACCGCCGTCGAGAAGCGAGTCCCCGGAGAGACGAGATCCACTCAACCGAAACGTGGAGTT
>NW_010928447.1:0-465 GCF_000633955.1 Camelina sativa | reverse complement strand
TGTGAATAAAATAAAACAGAGGAATTTTACTGAATAATACTTTTACTGAATTCAAAACTTAAAGAACTTTACAATGAGTATAGTGAGCTTATATAGTAGTAAACAGAACATTCTAGAATTCTATCTAAGGGTAGGATTGAAGTCCACTTGGCTAACATCTAGCCACATACTTGAGCTGAGAGAACATTGAATTGGTTAGCAAGTACAATAGGAGTGCAGCGGGTTGGTATAGCCTTCGTCATGCTCTGTTCTGGTTGTGAGGCTGTCGGCCGATGTTCCGGTTGTGAGGTTGTCGGCCGATGTTCCGTTGAATGGTTCTGATGCAGAGCAGGACCACCTTGATGCAGAGTAGGACTGTCTTGATGCAGAGTAGGATCGTTTGTCCTCTTATGTTGAGACAATGACTTTTGATCATATGGGCCTTGAGAGGCCTTTACAGCTTGGGCTTGAGGCTTTACACTTTCA
>NW_010928446.1:0-465 GCF_000633955.1 Camelina sativa | reverse complement strand
TGAATCAAACCCCCAAGAACGTCAACGCACGCGCCTAGCTTTAGCGGATTAATTGGACAAGTATTTGGCTTAGGCATAGATGTTGGTGGTGTTGCAATGGGAGGAGTTGCACTAGGTGACTTTGCGATAGGAGGTGTTGCGCCTGGCGGTTTTGCAATAGGTGGAGTTGCGGTAGGAGGTTTTGCAACCGGCGGTGATGCGGTTGGCGGTTTTGGCATGGATGGAGTTGCCATAGGAGGCTTTGCTACGGGAGGTGATGCAACAGGCGACATTTCGGCGGGACACTGAAAGCCAGGTGGTGGCTTCTTTCCACAACCAAGGAGAACCTCAAGAGCTATGGGGAAAACGAGATCGATGTTGAGAAGCTTAGCTTTAATAGTGGTACATAGACAAACAGCTGCGTCTAGGTCAATTAAATCTTCTAAAAGTGGACAACACTTTTCTTTGGCACTTTTTCCGATTCCG
>NW_010928445.1:0-465 GCF_000633955.1 Camelina sativa | reverse complement strand
TAAAAGTTTGCAAATTACTTCTATACCTGAGTTGTGTGTTTTATTACTGTATTGCCATTCATAATTAAATTTGGTCGAAAAAAAAACTTGAGATCTCATGTTCTTGTTCTTGTTTCCCTGTTTTTGTTTTTATTTATTTTTGAATCGATGTTTGTTTGATTTTTTTGTCAAATCCTCCTTTACTCTTATTCTGCAAAAGAAAAAGATGGACTGTTGGATAAATTCCCTTAAAGACGCAAGAAAAGAAGCTTTACTTCTCCACCAAATAAAAGAAGCTTTACTTTTCCACCAAATAAAAGTTTCAATCTTTTTTTCTTGTTAGGGTTTCGTCTCTCTTTTCTTTGGGATATTTCAATTGGAGGAGAGATATGAAAAAAGATGATAGATTTCAGTCAGAGACAACGATTCTTCGGATATCCGGGTCAGCCCAAAAGCCGATAATCTCACCCGACTCACCGGAACCAT
>NW_010928444.1:0-465 GCF_000633955.1 Camelina sativa | reverse complement strand
AACAACACCAAACAAGCAGATTAAAGGGTTCTCTAGCTTAGATCAGCAATGGTCCTGCACTTACCTTTGCCAAGACGAATCTGAACCATAAAGAAGCAAGAAAACGCTCCTAGGAAGCTCCTATCACGATCCCAGCTACAGATCTCTATAGGAACGCCCCAAATCTCCAAGAAAACACCAAGAACTTTCAAGAACTCTTTTCTCTCCTTTCTTTCTCTCAAAAATCGGCTATCCACGACTAATGAGACCAAAAACACGACTTAAGGGTTTTCCTTCCCTTTTGTCCAAAACGCAGAGAATTGCACTTGCATCAACCGATGCACCATCTGCATAGACCGATGCAACTCCCAAACCGGGATTCCGGTTCACGGATGTTACAAATATTAACTAAAATGAGTAACATTTGAGTAATTCACCCAAGTTTAAAACCAGAAAATCCAAATCTCTTTGCAAAATTCAAGTTAA
>NW_010928443.1:0-465 GCF_000633955.1 Camelina sativa | reverse complement strand
TGAGTCATATCTAAGTTGAACTCGAGCTTGAAGTCTAAGAGATTTTCCATCTCTCTTGGAAGTTCACTTCAATCTCCCTTTTCATCCGCTGCATCATTTCACCATTCCATCTCTTTCAATCCGCTGCATAATCAACCTCTTCACCTTCCATTTGATCGATCCATTGCATCTTCGTCCCTTCGATCTTCATCAAACCGTCCGAATCATCTTCAAGACCTTGCGAGTGTGTTCTTGGGAGCAGATTCTTCACCAAAACAGCCAAGTCCCAAACCCAAAAGTCAAACAACCTAGTCCTATCTAGTTTGAAAAATGCAAACTAGAACTACACAAGGTCTTACTCTTGTCAGTTCAAACCTATCACTTTCTACCAAGCTCAATCCCGAAAATAGGCCTCACACACACAAGAATAAACGTGGCATGAAAGAAGGGTTGGTTAAGGGTAGGGAAACTGATTTCAATGGTTTA
>NW_010928442.1:0-465 GCF_000633955.1 Camelina sativa | reverse complement strand
CTTTGGAGCTAAATAAGTCAAGAATTAGCAATATAATGGAAGACACATATTTGGATGCGCACAAGATGATTGATGATTTGGAACGAGTCTGCAGTCCCTCAAATATCGACTCGTATGAAGACCTTTCCTTCGGATTTAGCTCTGGAGTTCTTCACCAAAGTTATTGGAAATTGAGTAAGCTTTGCAATGGAGGTGATTTCAGGACAATCGGATGTGTGTAACGAGTTATACCTGTTTTAGTGAGCATATATACAGCCAGATTCAATGCGACGAGTTCTTCACCAAAGTTATTGGAAATTGCCACACTACTCGGCCAAACCAAGGCCGAGGGAAGACACGCGGCCACACCACTCGGCCAAGCCATGGCCGCTGGAGATTAGATGGACCAAGGTGCGAAGACACACGCGGCCACACTACTCGGCCAAACCAAGGCCGAGGGAAGACACGCGGCCACACCACTCGGCC
>NW_010928441.1:0-465 GCF_000633955.1 Camelina sativa | reverse complement strand
TGACGCTTGACACCACAATATCTATTTCTGATCCCGTTCCACTGCCAAACACAAGACAGCCCGTTGCGTGTTATAACTACTACTCGAGCAAGAATAACAAAAAAAAAAAACATGCGGCTAAATCGATCCGGTTTGAATGAGATATGGAGAGAGAGGATTTTTACCTGAAGGTCCTTAGAACTTCCTCACCGGTTATTGCATTTGTAGATGAGTATTTGTTGCTTCCGCGGATGAGAACTCGAGTCGTAGCGATAGCATCAATGCCTTCTGTTACTGCATTCATCGAGTACTCAAGCAGCGTCGCTGGTTCCTATAGAGGAAAAAAAGGTTTTTAAGTGACCGATAATCCATAGGTGAATTTTATCTGTACATGAGAGAGCCTCAATTGTGTATAAAAAGCACCTTTACGATAAGATCGACTGCCTTGTAAGCTGAATCGACAGGCCCGGTTCCCATAGAACAGGC
>NW_010928440.1:0-465 GCF_000633955.1 Camelina sativa | reverse complement strand
TATATGCTTTAGGGTTCTGAAGTACTGGAATGATGAAGATATATCTATATATAGAAATGAGTTTAGTCCCATGGCACGTTAAGTACTAGTTTGTACATGCATTATTTTTTGATTAAATATTTAACTATATATTTAAAACGATGTATGGATCTTATAATCACGACTTTTCAAATGGTCAGAAGTATCATTTGTGACAGATCTTCCGAGTTTTCTTTGTCTAACTGAAGTTCTCTAATAGAAGTATAGAACTACATATTGTGAGTAAGACAATGAACTAATTATATGTAACGTGAACTAAGTAAGAAAATGAACTAATTATATTCCGAGTTTTCTTTGTCTAACGTGACTTATAATTAGTTCATTTTCTTACTCACAATATATGTTTTTTTTTTGAACAGAACTCACAATATATGTAAGATAGCAAATTAAATTAATCCTGCTATTGTCCTCGACTCTATAGGGATT
>NW_010928439.1:0-466 GCF_000633955.1 Camelina sativa | reverse complement strand
TGTATGGTGGGGATGGAAGTGGCGCTGCAGTAATATATTCGGTGGTAATGGCAAATGTCGTGATAGGGTAAGGTTCATCAGGGATTTGGCTAAGGAAGTTTATCAAACTAGTCAGAAGATGCACAATACTGGTCAGAGGTCTGGGCAGATTGAGCGGTTGATCTCTTGGACGCGTCCGAGGGAGGGGTGGGGAAAGATAAATACTGATGGTGCGTCTCGAGGTAATCCGGGACTTGCTACTGCAGGAGGTGTGCTAAGAGATAGTAATGGTAACTGGTGTCGTGGGTTTGCGCTAAATATTGGTATCTGTTCGGCGCCCTTGGCAGAGTTATGGGGTGTTTACTATGGGCTTGTTCTGGCATGGGAGAGTCAGTTGCGGTGTGTTGAGCTGGAGGTGGATTCTGAGGTCGTTGTGGGGTTTCTCAAGACAGGGATAAGTGAGTCTCATCCGCTGTCATTCCTAGTA
>NW_010928438.1:0-466 GCF_000633955.1 Camelina sativa | reverse complement strand
GGTAGGGTAAACCTTTTTGGTTAATTATGAGCTGAATATACAAATTCCAAGCAATGATGAGTTTCGTTTTAAATTAGTCGACCGTATATTTTGGAACAAGTTTATTATAGCTCCTGGTGCCTGCAATCCCAAAACCGTTAGGTGGGAATGGGATATATATATTTCTATAAATAAAAACGTTCTCATCGATTAATTAAAAATTGTGGTTTACATCTGCAAACGAGATCACTAAAACGTTTTCATCGAGTACGGACACTACTAATATACGCAAGCAACTTTTTTTGATATTATCCCTGAATTCAATTGCATCAATTATTCATATAACTCGCTAATCGCACAAATTTCTTTTTTTTTTGGTTTTTATTTTGTGAAATATATACAAGTATGTAAAAGGGTCAACCTAATATATATGAGTGGGAGGTCCCATGGCATATTTACATAGAATAAGAATAAGTCAATGAATTAT
>NW_010928437.1:0-466 GCF_000633955.1 Camelina sativa | reverse complement strand
TATAGGCTTACTCATCTGGCATGCTTTTATTAAAACGTCAAGTGCTGATAACTCAACAGAGGAGATCCCTTCTTCCATTTTCAAAGCGTATGCAGGCAAGATGTCTTTATTTGAAAATAAAAGAGGTGAAAGTAAATTTACACACTCCGAATAAACTTCTTTCTCCATCATCTCAGGTATAGTATTTTCCAACAACAAATCAATCTTAAGCAGATTTATTTCATGAATGATTGTGTCGATGTTCAGCTCTGGAGTTCTTCTGCAGTGAGGCAGCTGAATTAAGACAGGAGCTTCTCCAATACCTTCCTTGTCCAACAATGACACACACTTGAAAAGTTCTTCAAGTGCTTTAGCTTTTTTGTCCTCCAAAATTGATAACCGTGCACTCAACCAGAAATATCGAACCCAGAAAGATCTTTTATTATAATCTAACACCTCCTTAGCAGTCTCATCACCTTGAAAACTC
>NW_010928436.1:0-466 GCF_000633955.1 Camelina sativa | reverse complement strand
AGCTTTCCTACTTGTTATATATGAACGAAAATACTTTTTCATATATATGATAAGGAAAAATATTTCAATGGATCTTTATTGGAAGTTTTAAGTAACTTAATTTGTGTTTGTTTGTTCTGTTAATTTTCTATAATTTTCTGTCTTTGAAACTGATGTTACTTTCTCTTATCTCAGGTTTTGGTGTTGAGCTGTGGCTGTCTACAAATTCATCCGAACAACATGGCAAAGCAATATCTTGGGACCATGGAGGTGCTGGACATTTTGTTCCTCATAAGAGGGTAGATACTTAGTGGCATACTTCCGTGGTTAGTTTTTTTTTCCTCTAAGTTAACTCATTTTTCTAACTTACTTACAACTACTATTTTTTTTTTGTAGCAACACTACTACTGCAGTCGTTTGCAGAGGATGATTCTTCCAATAGTATCGGCCAAAATGCCTCTTCACGTGCCATTTCTTCTCGCATTGT
>NW_010928435.1:0-466 GCF_000633955.1 Camelina sativa | reverse complement strand
TCTTGACGACCACGGGATTACTCAGCCAATCTGGGTAGCGCACCTCAGTGATTGATCCAGCATCAAGTAATTTCTTTACCTCATCATTGACCGCGGTAGTGCGCTCCGCTCCGAGCTTTCGTCGCTTCTGTTTGACGGGCTTATAAGTCGGGTCAATGTTGAGCTCATGGCTAGTAATACTTGGATCGATTCCGGTCATGTGATCTATAGTCTATGCGAATGTGGTTGCATTCTTACGCAAAAAATGGACGAGCTCGTCTCTTAGTGCGACTGGCAGCTCGGCTCCTATTCCGACGCAGCGCTTAGGATCAGACAAGTCGATGTTAACTTGAATCACAGACTCCTTCGGAGGTGGTGTACGTGGATCTCGTGGTGGTGCTGATTGGGCGATTACAAAAGCCCTCGCATTTCGCAACTTTTTCTCGATGATGAAGCAAGTTCGAGCCATCAAAGGGTCTCCGCGCAG
>NW_010928434.1:0-466 GCF_000633955.1 Camelina sativa | reverse complement strand
GGTTTTTTAATTGACGGTTAAGTAAGCAATAAACCAGTAGAAACCAAAGATTGTGGGTAATTAGATTTTGAACTTTTAATTCGGGGAGAGATAAGTGCAGAACTTTGGTTTCGGGGAGAAATAAGAATCAAACTTTATTTTTGGATATCTACATTGTGGTTAAAATTCGGGCTCTATCTAGCTAGATATGATAATTCTCAGAGGGAAATAGCTCGTTTTCCGGTGTGTATGTATATAAATATTAACGTTATTTCCTCCATTTTTTCTTTCCTTTCTTTCTCCCATACATAATATTAAAAAAAAAAACTCAGATCTCACGATTTGAGCAGCAAAACGCAATGAGGACACCGACGACACTGCTCCTTCTTGTCGGAGCCATTCTCTTCCTCGGCGCCGGTTATGTCAGATCCGACGCCTCTAACCACCGTTACAAGGATGGAGACACCGTTCCTCTCTACGCCAACAA
>NW_010928433.1:0-466 GCF_000633955.1 Camelina sativa | reverse complement strand
CATATATACTTTTATTTTTTAGGTTTAGTCATATAGGTTTTATAATAATTAAAATCCAGTTTTACCCTTAATTTTCAATTGTCATTAAATAAGAAAATACAATAAACTATTTTAAACTATTCACAAAAATTTTTTAAAAAAAAAGTCGATCGGCCGAAGAAACGCAGACAGATCTCCATGGCAAGTAACCCCACCTCTCGTAAAGAATTCATTTGGTCTTCGATCTCCATCGCTAGATATTACAGATTTCACGGCCTTGATCTGCTCTGAGAAACTTTCGTAAACTACTTGAAGAATGGCGAGAAGCGGTTGAAGACGATGCTGAACGTACCGAAAATATGCCTTTGCGGTTTATTACTCCCCTAGTCACAATTCAGTTTCCTACCCGATCCAAGAGATTGAATCGCAATGTTTGGGTTAATCTTTTTGCTTATGATATCTACGGTTCAACCACTATTATCAGTTC
>NW_010928432.1:0-466 GCF_000633955.1 Camelina sativa | reverse complement strand
TGTATGGTTACCCACAAACTTGTTGATTTTGAAATATGTAGACGCTTCTAATTAAACACTCAGCCCGGAGACGCCAGTTACAAACACTATCAATGCAGCGTATAGACCACCATCTCTTATCAAATTTTGTAATCCTGTAGTCGCAGTTATATTTCATTGCATACATTTCCAAAGTAGCCTGTAAAGCTTCCTTACTANCTTACTGCTGAAATATTCACCCTTTGTTACCATTGAATCTTCCAACTTAAAACCAGCAGCATCAACAAGATTAGCATCAGTACGCTTTTCTAATACATCATTAGTCGGCTTTGGTGAATTCCTTGAAATAACACCTACTGATTTTCCCACATCAACTTCCACATTACAATCATCGCTACTATCAACTGGGAACTTATTCAGATCGAACTGGATTTTACTCTTATCACCTTCATCAACTACTCTTTTGAAAGTAACACACAACCGAATC
>NW_010928431.1:0-466 GCF_000633955.1 Camelina sativa | reverse complement strand
AAAAAAAAACAAATTTACCTTAGGATCGATGCTTATGTTAGATGTTTTAGAGCAACTAAGGACCGAGGTTGTGTCGACATCTGATTGGCTGGGGAGAAAAATGATTTTTTTTTCTTACTCTCGTTTGTATCGCTCTCTCTCTCTCTTTCTCAGTTTGCAATTCAGAGAGAATGGTTTGGATTGGCTTCGATTTCTCTGGTTTCTTCTTCTATCATCTTTGGTTCTGCTCTCATCTCTCCCTTCTACAATCACCAGCGGTAATATCATTCATCAAGACAATTCTGAACCACGTTGATCGGAAACAGAGTTCCAAAACTGGAGGTCGGCGAAAGAGGCTCCAGTTTTTGATGGAAGATAGTGTGGTTGATGATGTTATAAAGAGGTTACTAGGAGCGAAAGAGGCTCCTATCAAGATTTGTGGTATTCATTTATCCGAACCACAAGTCTTTACAATTTTGTTCTTTGA
>NW_010928430.1:0-466 GCF_000633955.1 Camelina sativa | reverse complement strand
AAATGGATAAATTGGATCATGGCGGTAGTAACAACAGTTAACTACTCAGTCCTAATTAATGGAGCTCCTTATGGTTTTATTCAACCAACGAGAGGTATTAGACAGGGAGACCCTCTGTCACCGTACCTGTTCATACTATGCTCGGATATACTAAGTCACTTAATATCATCAAGTTCTCGAGAAGGAAATCTTTGTGGTATTCGGATTGGTAATGGTGCTCCAAGTATTACTCACTTGCAATTTGCTGATGATTGCCTATTCTTTTGCAAAGCTAATAAGAAAAACTGTCAAGCATTGAAAGATGTTTTCGACATATACGAATATTATTCGGGACAAAAAATAAATACATCGAAATCTATGATCACATTTGGGAGTCAAGTATATGGAACTACCCAACAACGCCTGAAAGTGATCCTAGACATCCCTAATCATGGTGGAGGTGGCAAGTATTTGGGTCTCCCGGAGC
>NW_010928429.1:0-466 GCF_000633955.1 Camelina sativa | reverse complement strand
TTATCAGATGAAACAAACATGGAAAGAGTGCAAAGACATAGCGCACTCAAGAAACTGTAAATGTTCATTTTTTGATGAGTCATTAGGGAGTGAGATTATATAAAAAATAAGAGAACAAGAAGTAAAATGAGGTGGTTGAGAGATAAGGCTTGGATTTTCATATAATTTATATGGATTTCATCTAATTTATACGGAAAGATTGTGTGAATTGATTTTTTCTTTTGCCTTTTATTTTAAGAAGGAAATAAATAAATTAGGTAGATATGAAAGAATAGTCCTTTTGGGCAATGAATAGATTTAATGTCATAATGTTAGTCAACTCTTGATTATTATTAAGAAACAAAAAAAATCTGAACGAATTTCCATTAATATGAATCAAGATAATAATTAATATGAATTAATATGTAGCTAATAATTTGTGAAAGTGTTGTTGATTTGTGAATCAAGATTGAAAGCTGTTGACAAG
>NW_010928428.1:0-466 GCF_000633955.1 Camelina sativa | reverse complement strand
TATAGTCTTAAGCTTTTGCCTCTGACACACACACTCGTTAGTAAATATGAATTTTCTTTTGGTTGAAGTGTTTTTAACTTTGTATTTGCTTTGAATTTTTACTGTAAGCCGTGTTATCCTTAATCCACCCAACTGCTACACGCAAACATTCTTGCTTACATATATTTTTATATTTACTGATGCAATGTGCATTTGCGCTTAGTGTTTTGTCTCTCGAATTTCACTGATCTCCTTTTTTTTATCGCCACATTGCAGTGTAGCACAATCAAAGTGTATTCACAGTTGTTACCTTCCCCTTCTGTTTGCTGTTAGGTTTGGTGACTGGGGTCATGAAATCTGTCTGCTGCTTGTAACTATGCATTTACTAACGAGTGTGTTCTTTTAGGGGAAATCAACTATCTAGCCAGTTAATATACGTAACTCGCAGCATCTCTATGTTCTTTTACAGATGTCATTGCTATGCATT
>NW_010928427.1:0-466 GCF_000633955.1 Camelina sativa | reverse complement strand
TACGGACATTCGTACGGACAACCTTGATCTCGTTTCCTAGATCAATATGTAGTTGTTGATCCTTTATGGTGTTGTAGTTGAAACCCCGTGATGGAGCCCTCGTCGAGTCCACCATGATTGATGTTGGAGCGCACCACTATGATCTCCTTTGTTTCCGTCAACGTCAGCTGTTCACCACCGTTGGTCAGACGCCCCCCATGTGTCACCGTAGATGTCACCCGCTGTCACCGGAGCAGCCATAGCCATTGTCGAGACCATTAAGGGTAAAGAAACCCTAGATTTCTTTTGAAACTTGTGTAGAAAGTTTCTGGGCTTGTCTTATGATTCGTTTGTTGGATAAGCTTCAGCATTACTTAGAGCTCAAGATAGACTTATCAAGTTGGATAAGGACTATATGAGCTCATCATTATCCTATTAAGAGTTAGGAGTTATCTAAGTCCTAATAGGAATAGGATTAGTAAAGGAT
>NW_010928426.1:0-466 GCF_000633955.1 Camelina sativa | reverse complement strand
TTCTTTGGATGAATTTTTGTTTGTTTTTGTTGTATATTCCATGTATGGTTATTTTTTAACAGTGATTTGTGCTCATTAGCTGCTTTTATAAGGAGGGGCTGCTTAAATTTCTGCCTTTACATGTGGTCTATTTGGAAATTTTTAGGAATCGAAAATTATTTGTTCATAGGTTTAGTGAGTTGTGATGAGAAAGCTAACACGTAAGTAAAAAATAATGATATTGAAGAAGTATGTGCTGGTGATATGATTGAAGAAGCGTGTTATGCTTTTATCGTTGTTGGTGATCCTTTTAGGTTCAAAATTTGAGTTTTAATGTATCGGTATTCAATTTTATAGCTACTGTAGTTAGTGGGATACTACTATGCAGTTATTTTGGGATTTATGTTTGATGTGGTTTTTGTTTTTTTTGCTGGATGTACAATTTGCAGGGCTACAACTTATAGTGATCTTGTTGTTCTAGCTAAGA
>NW_010928425.1:0-466 GCF_000633955.1 Camelina sativa | reverse complement strand
TTTTTTTTTTTTTTTAACACTAGAACTTCATTTATTAGTTGGAAAATGTTGATATAAGATTGAATAATGAACGAATACATGTAGGAATAGTTAAATGAAAATGATAATCTAATGTTTCAAGATATTGAGCTTTTGCCAGCTTGTCAGCATGGAAGTTTGCTTCCCGGGAGATCAATTTGAATTCGACGGAATCAAATCGTGTTGCCCATCCCTTGATCTCTTGAATCCAGTTGTACATGTCAAACCTTGGACTATTATCATTAAGTATGTTAACTAGAACTTGACTATCCCCTTCAAAGATCACCTTTTTAAACCCACTTAGCCAGGTTTGTTTCATAGCAAAACAAAGGTTTCGGCATTCGGCTTCAAGTGCTGTTGATACTGGAATTCCAGTTACCTGTCCTGCTTCTCTAAAGTGGTTGTGTTCATCGCGGAGTAGCCAGGATGCAGTGGCTCTTCTGTCTCT
>NW_010928424.1:0-466 GCF_000633955.1 Camelina sativa | reverse complement strand
AGAAGAAGAAGAAGAGGAAGCAAATGTTCTGTTTCTAGAAGAAGAAGCATCTCTGCATTCTCTCTCTCCCTTCTTAGGTTTGTACTTATTAAGAAGAGGAGCAAGTAAAACCATTGAAACAGAACAACTCTCATCTCATTTTCTGTTAAAAGCTAATTAGTTATTTTCTCTTTGATGATGACGAATGGGGTCTTTTAAGGTTTATATATTAACAAACCAATTATACAAAAAGAAAGAGGAGAAATAGAGAGTCCTTAAATACAAACAGAACAAGAGTTCGTCTTTATATGTTCTCCTGCATCCTCAAGGCTGAAGTTTCTGTTGGCACTCCCTCTGATGGAGTCTTTCAGAAACACGAGAACTGAAAAATGCAAAAACAATAGAAATCAATAGATAGTTTCTGCAAGCAATGAAAGCACTGAATCAGTTTTATAGGTGTTTCTTCTAACCTTCCTCTTCTTCTTCT
>NW_010928423.1:0-466 GCF_000633955.1 Camelina sativa | reverse complement strand
CTGCGACACTTCGGTATGTCACAGCGTGCAACCTTCCCTTTATGTCTTGCCTGAGTCCATTAAAGAATCTCCGGGCCATAGCTAACTCATCGTCGTTTCCTTGGTACAAATATCTCCGAAGTCTTGTAAAAACTCTTCCATAAGCTCGAACAGTCATTTCACCTTGTTCCAATCACAGGAACTGATTCTCTAGCCGATCACGCGACTCTGGTGGAAAGTATTTTTGTTCAAACTCTTTCTTAAATATTCCCCACATTATAGTCTGAAATCGATAGCGAGGAACTACGCTATCCCACCATGCACGAGCATCTTCTTCCAAGAAATTAACTTCGACCGGTCTTCTAAACTCCTCTGGACACCTTGTCATTTCAAAGTTATTTTCCAATTCTTTTATCCATGCGTCTGCTAACACTGTGTTCGGGTCACCTTTGAACTTGCGGAATCCTAGGTTCCTCAACATCATTAC
>NW_010928422.1:0-466 GCF_000633955.1 Camelina sativa | reverse complement strand
GTCCTGCTCTATGATTAAGTTGTCATTTCTTCTTCCTTACTTGCAGGAAGTGAATTGGAGGACGAGGATGTTGACGTTGGTAATTATGAGCACCCTAGATCTCACATCTCATCTGTCAGGACAGAAAAAGGTATGGCGCTAGGGAACTCCAATGGTTTGTTTAATCTTGTTAGATGATATTTGTCTTTGTCTCTATGGAACTTTTGCAGATATTTGATTTTTGCAGTGCTTATATGTACTTAACCCTCAGAAGTCAAAATCATCTTAATTCCCTTTTCGTAATAGTGGCCGTCCATCTTAATGTTTCTTCTGTAGATTTTTGGAATGGAACTTACTATTCTTATTCAAATAACGTATTAGCTGATAGTCATATTACACACCTAGTTTGATAGTGATAGACGTGTTATATCTTCTGCTTATTTTACTCCCAGTTCGCTGTTTTCTTTAGTGATCATATTATTCCTTG
>NW_010928421.1:0-466 GCF_000633955.1 Camelina sativa | reverse complement strand
TGAAACGAAACTGGGAGGTCCATCAGATGGATGTGTACAACGCTTTTCTTCATGGGGACCTCGAAGAAGAGATTTATATGAAACTCCCTCCTGGCTTCAAAGCTTCTGACCCAAAGAAGGTATGTCGTCTTCGCAAGTCCATATACGGTTTAAAGCAGAGTCCTCGGTGCTGGTTTGAGAAACTATCAACGGCTTTGAAAAAATTTGGTTTCGAACAGAGCTTGTCAGATTACTCGCTGTTTACAATGGATAAAGACGGTGAACAACTTCATGTTTTAGTCTACGTTGACGATCTTATCATCACCGGCAGCACCATGACAGTGATGCAAGCCTTCAAAGACTACTTATCTACATGTTTCCACATGAAGGATTTGGGACCCTTGAAGTATTTTCTGGGCATTGAAGTGGCACGCAGTCCCTCTGGGATGTACCTTTGTCAGCGAAAATATGCCCTTGATATCATCTC
>NW_010928420.1:0-466 GCF_000633955.1 Camelina sativa | reverse complement strand
TCTCTATCGCGTCTCGTTTTCTCCAATCCTGAACAGTATCTTCGTCAATTCGACGAATCAGCCATTTTAGCTCACGTATGTGCTCAACTCAACTCAATCCTGATTTTGCTTTCGATTATTTTTAACTCTTACGAATTTTTAGAAAATTGCGTTGGAGCATATGAAGAAATTTGAGAACAAGATTGGGATTGAGAAGAGATTTATACATGTTCGTATCGACATTAGTGGATCTCCTCTAGAACGAAGCTCTGGTATGTGTGTGTGTGTGTGTCTCTCTCTCTCTTATTTTGTTCTATTGGGATTTAGAAGAGATTTCTTTGTTTATTTCTGATTCTTGGGCTGTTTCCACAGAGACTTTCCCAAGTATTGGCCGAGTTAGAGTAAAGCACCGTGGGATTCTTCTGATGTTGAAAGGCACTGTGATTCGCTCCGGGGCTGTCAAAATGTATGAAGGAGAAAGGATGTA
>NW_010928419.1:0-466 GCF_000633955.1 Camelina sativa | reverse complement strand
CTTCTTAGAAGTCGTCTGGACTTCTTAAAAGTCGTGTGGTCTTGTCTACTCAAGTGGAATCCAAGCTTGTCTTTGTAGAGGAATGATCTATAATAGTTTTGTTTGTGGTCTGTTTTGTGAATTGCATGTCTACTCTTTTAGTTGTGAATTTTTTGTAAAATCAGTAATAATGTTTTCCAAGATGTATTAAATGTGCTAACAATGTGTTTACACATTTACAAATCAATGAAATAATAGACTTCAGTAGCCTTTTTCTTATCTTTGGATCTCTCATATGCAATAATAAACTCCAATGGCCTTTTTCTCATCTTAATAAACAAGAATGTTGGTAGCTTTATATTGATACAACATTTTAAGAAGCATTTTAACCCTTCTTCCAACTCATAACAATAATCATCATTGGTGTCTATAACAATAATACTTAAGAGATGAAAACAAACAATAGTTTACTAGTCAAAGCATATCA
>NW_010928418.1:0-466 GCF_000633955.1 Camelina sativa | reverse complement strand
AGCATGATGGTGCAAGCAAATATCGGAAGCATTTTCAGCACAACCTTGACGTCCTCAACTTGTTGGACCGTGCATTCTAACAATCTATGGACAGGTTTCTCATCGGCAGCTCCATTTAAGCATCTTAAACTGTTGGTTAGTTGTGGCTGAGGAGGCACGGCTTCTTCTTGACGTGGCTTTTCCACTTCTCCTTGTGATTTAACTTCTTCTTTTTTTCCTTTTGGTACGCTATAATTAGAGGGACTAACGGCCATATTCACAACTGCATTGCTTGAGCTTCCACTCATGAAACACTTAAACGAAGCCGCAAGAAGGACCTGAGTCACACAAATCATATAAAACATTACTTAAGGGCACATGTTTATTCTCATTCTCAAAGTCAAGAACTAAAGAGGTAAAAACAAACCTTGGAGATTGTAGTGAGAGGACTTCCACATGGGATCTTGTTTCTGTAAAATCTTGATCC
>NW_010928417.1:0-466 GCF_000633955.1 Camelina sativa | reverse complement strand
GATTAGGGACAAATCACAAAGAAATCACAGTCTTTGTGACTGAGATTTGTTAGGGATAAATCACAAAGAAATCTCAGTGTTTATGACTAAGATTAGGGATAAATCACAAAGAAATCTTAGTCTTTGTTACTGAGATTAGTGACAAATCACAAAGAAATCTCAGTGTTTCTGACTGAGATTAGGGACAAATCACAAAGAAATCTTAGTCTTTGTGACTGAGATTAGGGACAAATCACAAAGAAATCTCAGTCTTTTTGACTGAGATTAGGGACAAATCACAAAGAAATCTCAGTTTTTGTGACTGAGACTAGGGACAAATCACAAAGACATCTTAGTCTTTGTGACTGAGATTAGGGACAAATCACCAAGAAATCTCAATCTTTGTGACTAAGATTAGGGATAAATCACAACAAAATCTTAGTCTTTGTGACTGAGATTATGGACAAATCACAAAGAAATCTCAGTT
>NW_010928416.1:0-466 GCF_000633955.1 Camelina sativa | reverse complement strand
CACCTTAAAGAAGCTGGTTCAGTTTCACAGAATGGAAAATCTAAATTTGCTCCTGAGACACCCCCGTTTAACCCTTCATGTGAAGGCTGAGAATTTTCGCGTACCAGCTCCCCCAGATTTAAATCACAGTCCATGAGAATGTTATCGGAAAATGATCTCCTAATTAGTGGCCTGCAGTTCATATAGTGTATTGGAAGAGATATTAATCATTTGTAATTTACATGTCAACTCAATTTAGAATAGTTTCCGGTTTAGCCAAATTTTCAACAAAATTAGGTACCTCATATTTTCGATATCTAAGTTAGAACCAGCTCTTCCGATGTTGTGCTGATCAGAATCCAGCTCCCATAGTGCTGGCCTCCCCACTCGAGGCCGGAAATGCCCCAAGAACCTGTCACCAGAGACAGTATTTAGACTAAACGAACAAGTAGCAAATTTAAAGACGAAAAAACAAGACAAGAAGTTT
>NW_010928415.1:0-466 GCF_000633955.1 Camelina sativa | reverse complement strand
GGCGATCTGAACTGAGCAAGCTGGTGGTGGAAGAACCGTTGGAGTCCAATCTATACAGTCCGCTCCCATCCTGAGACTTCAGGACCGTACAGAATGCTAGAGACGATAGCCTTCCCATGGGAACTAGTTCGCTAATATGATGCTTGTCGCATTTATTTTTTTTATTTTTTTTATTTTTTGGCGAATTGCAGAACTGAATGTAATCAATTGCAGAACCNCAATTCGAATTTAATGCTCTGTGTATGTGAGACTTGACGGCTGAGTTATAATATTTACGGGATAACGAAAGGCCATGTGACGGCTGATTTATATTGATTTATGGCTGAGTTATCACAAGTAACAATTTGAAAGTAAATGTGTAATATATATGACTTGACGCTGAGTTATAAACTTTACGGGAAAACGAAAGGTCGTGTGATGGCTGAGTAATGGCTGAGTTATCACAAGAAACAATTTGAAAGTAAAT
>NW_010928414.1:0-466 GCF_000633955.1 Camelina sativa | reverse complement strand
CCCCTAAATATTATCACAATGTGAATGCCTTCTTTTCTGAATTCTTGGTCAATGCATGTTTCCAGATTTTGTATTTTTTTTTTTATAAATCCTAATCCAATAAACGGGCCTGAACATTTGGGCTAGATGGGCTTTCTTTTAACCAAAGATTTTTGATTAACAGAGAAAAACTCTAAACTTTATTATACTGCGTGTTTAGGGCAAAGTGAGACTACATTATTATTTTTTTGTTGTTTTTGTACATTGAAGAATCTGAGGCGGGTCTAGGGTTCTTCTTGCTGCAGTGTCTCCAGTCTCCACCATGAAATCACGGCGTCAGAACATTTCTCGGCGCAATACGCGATCGATGACCTTTGTAAATGGAAGAGGAAACACGTTGCCGATCTCAATCGAACTCGTGATGGAGATATTCTCGTGGCTGCCGGCGAAATCTATAGCGAGATGTCGTTGCGTGTCGAAGCTCTGG
>NW_010928413.1:0-466 GCF_000633955.1 Camelina sativa | reverse complement strand
ATGTCAGTGACCCGCACCCGGGTAGTTACAGCATCTGCATTAGGTATCTTTGCATCCCGATTGAGAGAGGGTTCAGTGCAGTTTGTGGTAGATCCACTGAGTAGTACTCTTACTTCTTTGTCTGGTGTTCAGCGCCAGGTATGCATCTCTATGTCTGTATCTCGTTATCTCTCTATCACTAGACATGTATTGCATGTTTTGAACTAAACCGTTGGCTTTGCAGGTTGCGTCCATTGTGCTTATCTCTTGGTTCAGAGAAACTAAATGCAAGGTCCCTTCTGATGGAAGTGGAAGTTTGCCTGAGTTTCCTAGTCCTCTTAAAAAATGGCTCCTAGATTTGTTAGCTTGCTCAGATCCTGCTTTCCCCACTAAAGACAAACTTCTTCCTTATGCTGAGCTCTCAAGAACATACACTAAAATGAGGAATGAAGCTTCTCAGTTGTTACATACAGTTGAAACCTGCCAT
>NW_010928412.1:0-466 GCF_000633955.1 Camelina sativa | reverse complement strand
GATTCAAGAAAGCCGAACTAGGAATTTTGTTGAAGTTGAAGCACGATTGATGATGATGATAATATTCGTATGTATCCATCATCAAATGAATAAGCAAAGAGAGATTCTTATTCCAAAGGCAGAAGAATAAAAAAGCAAGTGGAACCACACTAACTAAGAAAGCCTCTCTCTGGTTGACAAAAAAGGAGAGCCGCTTGGGGAGAAGTTAAGCGCACCCGTACGTCGATGTACTTGCTCTGTGTATCTATCTAGTTTTCTCAAAGATGAGACTGAACCATGACAGGGTTAGGCCCACCAATCACCGTCACATTCTCTCTACACTCGTTTTTCTCGCTCTTCTTTTTTTTTTCCTCTTTCCAATTAGTTCACAACTTCACATCGTTTATAAATTTATTAAGTTAGTATATGTTTTCATAAGTGAATTTGATCAAACTCTATAAGTGAATTCATTTTGGATAAATCAAAA
>NW_010928411.1:0-466 GCF_000633955.1 Camelina sativa | reverse complement strand
ATTACTCAACAAAATCTGACTGTGGCAAGATGATCTTGATTTGATAACCATGTTTTTTATGCAAGGTTTTTGGACTTCGGTTTAGTTTGTCGGATGCAAAAAAAACATCAGCTTGCCATGCTTGCATCAATTGTTCATATTGTGAATAGCGATTGGGCGTTACTTGTTGAAGCGTTGATTGATATGGATATCATCACGCCGGGCATTAATACCCGTCGTTTTACTATGGTAAGTAAATAATTCCCTTGTAGCTCAAATACTGTAGTGTATTTTAAATAAGAGTATAGCTGAAAAATGCTGAAGAAGTTGCTATCCTCATATCTTATGATTCTTGAAAATAATTACAGGATCTGGAATATGCATTGGGAGAGGTTGAACTTAAAAACGGGATTCCTGATATCGAGTTCACCAAGGTGAGACATGTATTTCAAAAACTGTTAGTGCAACTTCATTGACAAAAACATAT
>NW_010928410.1:0-466 GCF_000633955.1 Camelina sativa | reverse complement strand
AATCGTCCTTGAAGTGGAAAGATTCCTCTTTGAGCAAAAAGGACATTGAGAGTTTTGGTACCTGGGATGACCCTGTAACTTTCATAGCAGCGCTTGAGAAGGTTGAAGCTTGGATCTTCTCACGCGTTGTAGAATCAATTTGGTGGCAGGTAATGTTGCTCTGTTCTCTCTACCTCTGTTTTATTCTCTTAACCAACTAATAATACACATTGTTATTTTCCTTTGGTTGCAGACTTTGACACCACGTACGCAGTCTTCGGCAGCATCGACTACAGAGTTTGATAAAGCAAATGGCTCTGCATCAAAGAAAAATTTTGGTAGGACGCCGAGTTCTATGAACCAAGAACAAGGTGACTTCTCATTAGAGCTTTGGAAAAAGGCTTTCAGGGATGCGCACGAACGTTTGTGCCCTCTGCGAGCTAGTGGGCATGAATGTGGTTGTTTGCCCGTGCCTGCTCGTCTGGTA
>NW_010928409.1:0-466 GCF_000633955.1 Camelina sativa | reverse complement strand
TCCAAATTCATCCTGAACTCTTAAAATTAGTCAAATGCATTGGATTGCCACCTATTCTGACCCTATAACAGAGTAACAAAGCTGTTTACTGCTTCGAATCAATGTTTTCTCGGTGTTAGTCAGTTTCGGGACAAAATGGGTAAAAGTGGTGTCTAAACACTCCAAATTCAACCCGAACTCTTATAATTAGTCTAATGCATTGGATTGTTACATATTTTGAACCTAGAAAGAGTAATGTAGCTGTTTACTGCTTCGAATCAATGTGTTCTCCAGGGTTTAGCCTGTTTTCTCGGTTTAAGCATGTTTTTAGAT
Organism: Camelina sativa; assembly: GCF_000633955.1. Lineage (NCBI taxonomy): Eukaryota > Viridiplantae > Streptophyta > Magnoliopsida > Brassicales > Brassicaceae > Camelina > Camelina sativa. The sequence goes on along the minus strand of NW_010928409.1, from coordinate 154 downwards.
AAAACGGGTTTAAGTGTTGTCTAAACACTCCAAATTCATCCCGAACTCTTACAATTAGTCAAATGCATTGGATTGTCACACATTCTGACCCTAGAACATTAACAAATCTGTTTACTGCTTTGAATCAATGTTTTCTCTCTGTTTTAGCCTGTTT
>NW_010928408.1:0-466 GCF_000633955.1 Camelina sativa | reverse complement strand
TGGAGGGGTATGTCGTAGATTACCATATAAGGAAAACACATGCCCGTACCTGAAGGAAGTCACCAACAAGCCCAGGAGGAAGCCTCAAACACATTGGCCTCCCAGGAGGAGGGTGTGGATTTCTGACACCATGACCACCATTTAGTTTAGGCTTCTTGGCTTTCCGAGAAATCTCACCGAAAACTTCTTCCTTGACATTTTCCCAGCCTTTTGGTTTGACAACTAGTGCTCCTTCTGCTACAGTTACAGGAACAGAGGAGGAAATTCTACTCTTCAGATTCCTATAATTTGTACAAGATTCGGCACCAGGCATATGTTCAATCATTTCCTGCACAAAATCTGCATCAAGTCCAAATCTGTTTTGATCCAGCCACCTTGACATAGCATCAACTACAGTTGCAATCTCTCTATTATCCTTTTTACCACATGTGACACTGTGAGGAGCCAAAGAACAGCAAAATCTTGA
>NW_010928407.1:0-466 GCF_000633955.1 Camelina sativa | reverse complement strand
ATAAGAAGTCGGCTAGAAAGAAAAGAACAATAATTTATATAAAATGGAATAGAATTAGAATTTAAAAAGAAAAAACAAAGGAAGAAGTAAGAAGTATTTAAGAATAGTCCCTCTATCCCATAAACATTATGTTTGGAAGCTTTTACACATTTTAAAAAAACAATGATTACTTTCTCTATTATACAAATATTGATATTTTGAAGCTTTTACATATTTAAAGAAAACAATGATTACTAAATTTAAATATATTTTTTCTTTAATTAAACTGATATTATTTAATTTTAAAGCAATAATAATTCAAAAATTTAAATATTTTCAATGATTACTTCTTGAAATTTATAAAATATCAATTTTTGTGGGATAAAAAAATATTCTAAAACATCAATCTTGGTAGGACACACAGAGTTGGTAGATAGAAGAACTATAGAAGAGGTTGGATATATATTCCATCTTTAAGACAGTGAGG
>NW_010928406.1:0-466 GCF_000633955.1 Camelina sativa | reverse complement strand
GGAGAGAATGCTGCTGGTTTGAGGGTAAAAAAGATCAAGAGGACACCGGAGGACGAGAAAGAGTCAATGATTCTGGTTGAGAAACTAAGGAAAGAAATAAGAGAGGCTGTTCGTAACAAATCGATGGATGACATCACAACAAACCAATTCGATCCAAAACTTTTGGCTGCCTTCAGAGCTGCTGTGGCAGGACCCAAAACTGATGAAGCACCTAGAAAAAATTCGGCTCTGGCAGTAAAGGCCAAGAAGTTGATGCTGCAGAAAGGAAAAGTCAGAGAGAATCTCACGAAGAAAATTTATGCAGATTTAAATGGGAAGCGGAAAAGTGCATGGCACCGGGACTGTGAAGTTGAGTTTTGGAAGCATCGGTGCATACAAACTAGAAAGCCTGAAAAAATTGAAACTCTGAAGTCTGTTCTTAGCCTCTTGAAGAAGAAACCAGCTGGCGTCAAAACAAGCTTTTCAT
>NW_010928405.1:0-466 GCF_000633955.1 Camelina sativa | reverse complement strand
GACAATGAAGCTAACATGATTGAAGTAATTGCTAAGGAACTGGAAACTCTATCTCAGGATTTTGATGATTTTGTCGGGATGGAAGATCATATTGCAAAGATGAGTTCAATGTTGGACCTGGATTCTAAGGAAGTGAGGACGGTTGGGATATGGGGCCTCCCAGGAATGGGCAAGACTACCATTGCAAGACCTCTATTTAGTCGAATCTCTCCCTCCTTCTGACTAAGGTTTTATGTAGACAAGGATTTTGTATCTAAGAGCATGGAAATTTATAGTGGCGCCAATCTGGACGACTACGAGATGAAGTTACATCTACAAGAATATTTCCTATCTGAAATTGTGGGGCAGGACATCAAGATAAAACATTTAGGTGCATTGGGAGAGAGGCTATGTGACATTAGAGTTCTTATCATTATTGATGATGATGATCCTATGGTGCTAGATGCCTTGGTTGGTCAAACTAATT
>NW_010928404.1:0-467 GCF_000633955.1 Camelina sativa | reverse complement strand
AGTTCTTGTAGTTTATTTTCTGCATTTTACATTTTCTTCCTAGGATTCTTAGTGACAAACAATATTTACATTTGTCTTAACTTAGATTCATATGCATATCTTAATTGTTCACAAACACTCATTTAGGATTGATACCTCTTGTACTGCAATAGCATAAGGGGAATTGAAACACCCATCCATCATTCCATTCATATCTCACCATTGCATACATCATCATTCACACCACTATATAAATCATGTTTCAATTTGGCGTTGTTGTCCATTTGAGTGTGTTTTTGTGACATTTAGGATCCATATTCGTCTAAGATTAAGTTCTTTTATACGCTTGTGAGGTTGCTGTACTCGAATCTTCTGTTTCTGGGTTGAAGTTCCATTTCAGGTACCACTCGACCAGTCACTCGACCATCACTCGACCGTGTGGTGATCGAGCACCTGCTCGAGCCAGAAGCCGGATCTCTATAACCATC
>NW_010928403.1:0-467 GCF_000633955.1 Camelina sativa | reverse complement strand
AATAATGACTAAGATGAATCAACCAAATTAATTAAATAATTTTTTTGTTGTTGTATATATAAAAATTGATTCAGTGACAATAAGAGAATAACATTAAAGATATATGAATCAAAGCTTGTTAAATCATATTCAGATAATCAATTTTAACAAATATTCACAAAAAACGAAATTTAAATTATTATTCTATCAAAATTTACAAAAAATAATAAAAGAAGCAGGGAGAAAAAGCTCATAGCTGCAAGCCTGCAACCAACCAAATTGACTAAAAAGATAAATCTATGAAAATTTGGAAATCACAATCAATTACCTAAATTAATACTTAGAAGATATGATCGATGTGGGTATTAGATGAAAAATGATACCAAACAAAAAGTTAGATGAATGAATCAATAAATAAAGGGAAATTACCTAAAATATTATATAAAAGTAGATTTATTACTAGACTAACACGTTGAGATTTTCGACTT
>NW_010928402.1:0-467 GCF_000633955.1 Camelina sativa | reverse complement strand
ATTCAGGTATATGTCATCGACTTTGGTCTGGCAAAGAAGTATAGAGATTCAAATCATCAACATATTCCTTACAGGTTTGCCATATCACTATGATTTTCCTTGTCTCTGTCATTTATGTCCTCCCATTATCGGACTTAACATACTGGACAATAAGAATAATGGGTTTGAGCCAGTGCTGTGTTGACTTTGCTTTTATCGTTTACTACCTTGTGTGACTTTTTTTCTAACTTCAGATTCTTCTATGTAACACATCACTGTAAAAGGGTGGACTCATCTTTATCCTTGATATAGAGAGTGTTATAGGGATAATTATTACTTACAATAGGCTTTGCATTGTGCTTATCTAAATAATTTCGCTGTCTCACGTCTTTTACCTGTTTGTTTGTACTTTACCCTTTAGTGAAAAGTGGACCTAAGTTTACTTGGCTTTGAGTATAATGATTGCTTCTCCTGTGATGTCATTGGTA
>NW_010928401.1:0-467 GCF_000633955.1 Camelina sativa | reverse complement strand
GCGGTTTGGGCTCTGTTTTTATCTTTTGACAGAGGATGAACCGGAGATTCCATAAATGCCCTCGTCTTCTCCGATCGCATCCTCTTCCTCTCTGTTGTCTCCATCTCGGTTACGACAACAGGCAGAGAACGCGTCCGATCCAGCTGGAACATGTCTTTAACACCACGCTGCGTATCTCCGCCGCCGGATCTTAGCTCATCGACGAAAAAGAAACCTTGGGGTATGGAAGAAGATCGACCCAATTCAGAGTTCTTCCTCTTCCTCGATCTCGGATCCGTACCAAACTGTCCATTAAGAGAAAGACCTAACGTGAGCTCAACATCTTTCTCCTCATCCTCCTCCTCTTCTTGAGCTTCTTTCTTGTTCGATTCTTGTTCCCGGCTCTGATCAGAGTCTGTTGTTTGACAAAGATAGTTGCTTGAGATGAAATACTTGTGCAAGAGATTGTTAGCAGCAAGATTAGGTAC
>NW_010928400.1:0-467 GCF_000633955.1 Camelina sativa | reverse complement strand
TCTATAAATTTAGTAGCAAGTTACTGACACATTTATTCGTCAAGTATTATCAAGTTCTACTTAACCCCATTCACAAATGTTCTAACTAGACTCATAAAAGGAGTAACTTTGATCATGCATTCCAGATTCTGTCAAGCATAATATCTGAAACTCCTCTTTGACAAAATCTGAAGCAGCAACATTGCAACTGAATTAAACTATTCTATCTTCTAGCAAGATCTTTTCACACTTATTCTTCCAATAATCTAAAAAGTTCTACTCAACCACATTCACATATGTTCTAATTAGATTATTTAAAGGCAGAAAATGTATAAACTTGGATCACGCATAGTCAAGTTCTTTCAAGAATGTATTCTAAAACTCCAATTTAACAACACAATCTGAAACAACAACATTGGCAACTAAACGATTTACTAACACAAATCTAAACTTAGTAGCAAGATCTTACAATACTCACAACCAAATTC
>NW_010928399.1:0-467 GCF_000633955.1 Camelina sativa | reverse complement strand
GAAGCCGGAACTCTACCGACGGCTAAAGAAGCTCAAGCTGTGGCTGATGATGTCTTCTCTCTGTTTATAAGTGAAGAAGTCGACAAAGTCGAGCTCTTGTACACAAAGTTTGTGTCTTTGGTCAAGTCAGAACCCGTGATCCACACGCTACTGCCTCTATCGCCTAAAGGAGAGATCTGTGACATTAATGGGAACTGTGTTGATGCTGCGGAAGATGAGTTGTTCAGGTTAACGACGAAAGAAGGGAAACTGACTGTTGAAAGAGAGACTTTTAGGACACCAACCGCTGATTTCTCTCCCATCTTGCAATTCGAGCAAGACCCTGTTCAGATTCTTGATGCTTTGTTGCCTCTGTACCTTAACAGTCAGATTCTTAGGGCTTTGCAGGAGTCGTTGGCTAGTGAGCTTGCAGCTAGAATGAGTGCAATGAGCAGTGCTTCGGATAATGCATCGGATCTTAAGAAATC
>NW_010928398.1:0-467 GCF_000633955.1 Camelina sativa | reverse complement strand
CAGCTGCGCGAAAACCAATTAGAGTGTATAGTCCGCCAAGTTCGATCAAGTACTGGTCACCACTAGCACCCCCAAAGGATGATTTTGAAAGGTGCAAGATCAATATATACAAGAACATTGAACAAACCGCCTTCCGACCCACTGGTCAGGGTCCTAGCCAAGGCATCGGACACAAGGATCCACCTGGTGCTCCATGAAAAAAAAAGACTCGTTGCCATTTATGGTCTGAGAATATGCTGTTCTTGGTACTGATCCTTCTTATGTTTTTCTCTTTATGGAAACAGTTTTTTTTATGGAGTGGATGTGAATACGAATAAATTAAAGGAAGGATGGTTCTATTTTTGTTCATAAATAAATACCAACCATATATTGTTTGGGACGCTTATATTTATTGTTAGTAAATAATACAAAAACAGTATATATGATCACAGAACTGTTAACTACATGGAAGAGTATATATGTAGATA
>NW_010928397.1:0-467 GCF_000633955.1 Camelina sativa | reverse complement strand
ATAACTCTCTCTATATGCTTCCGGCTACTCCCCAGGTATGTAAATTGCAGATGACATTCTGATGATTTCATCTATCAATTTCTGCGAGATACAAGTGCATTCTAGTTCAATCGTAAGATAGATATTTGACTGATAATTGAAGACTGATGTTTGTTGAATAATACACAAATAACAGAAGTTGCATATAATGTGTGGTATATTTTCTAGCCTCAAGGTTCTTTTGGTCTGTAAGTCAAGTAATCATGCACCATCGAAGAACGTTGGGACTTTATGGTTCAAGAAACATTTTTGCTGGTCTCATAGGTGTAACGGAATGTGAATTAAATGACTTTGTGTTCTTTTAAGTTAGCAAACTTGTATATAGATGCCTCGATTCTGTCATTTATATGCAATTTTCTTCAACAGGGACTTCTAGAGTCCATGGGAGCTAATGGATCAACAGGACCTGAAGCTGTTGCCTATGCAGA
>NW_010928396.1:0-467 GCF_000633955.1 Camelina sativa | reverse complement strand
TTGAAAGTTTTGCAAACTCCGATGAGATTAACTGTCCAGTTACCGGGAAAAAGTTGACCACCGAACTAACTGTCAATGTTGTCTTGAAAACCATCATTCAAGAATGGATAGTACGAAACGAGGCAGCAAGAATCAAAGTGGCTTNAGCTTTATCCTTAGGCGGTTCAGAAAGTATGGTTATCGATGCATTACGAAATCTCCAAATGACCTGTGAAGGGAAAGAGTACAACAAGGTACAAGTCCGTGAAGCTGGGATCATTCAGCTTCTTGATAGATACCTGACGTACAGAAGTAAAGATGTGAGGTATGAACTGCTACAGTTGTTAAGGACACTGGCGGATGAAGACACTGATGATGGAAAGGTTGGATCTCTTTCATTTACCTATTATGCAAGAGCACTACCTTACATATATGCATTGATGTATTTCTTTCTCCTAGACACACCACTTCTACACTTCTTGTTTCAA
>NW_010928395.1:0-467 GCF_000633955.1 Camelina sativa | reverse complement strand
AAAGTCAAATGTTGCTGAAAATTTAAGCAAAATCTAGTAATGGTTTGTTTTGAAAAATCTTACCGAAGAATTAGTCAAAAGCTGGAAGATGGAAATGTTCACATTGTCACTTATCATGTTTACAATGTCAATTATATAGTAATGTATTGTTTTTTTTAACACAAGACTCCGTTGCAATTTCTCTAGTAAACTACTTTATGCCTTTTTTCTTTAAAAAAACTTTTCTTGATCAATCACCCCCGTTTTAATTCAATGCCTATTTAAGGTTTTTTGCCTTGGTCTTTAACAATGTTCCAGTTAGAATGAGAATTGGATCTCCGATCCCTCAATTATTTGGTGTTTCTGATGAACACATCATACACTCTGATCTAGACACATTATTTACAAAGTTTTGGTTTGTGCTCGATAACAATCTATTTCCTATATCATGTTTGTAGTATTAGTAGCACATGTTTTTACTTCTATAT
>NW_010928394.1:0-467 GCF_000633955.1 Camelina sativa | reverse complement strand
GTTTTGAAGGACACATTAAACTGTTTCCCGGGAAGTTTAAACATATGTACATAGGGATTAGTCAATATAAACACTATTGGAAAGCGTTTACCATGTGAGTTTGATAGGAAGCAAAATGGAGATGTGAAAGTAAGTTAGCTGCAATGACAAATCAATCGTCTTACTCTTACTATTTTGTTCAAGCAGTTTCGGATGAAAACCCTCTACAAAAGAAAGGTAGTTTCGGTTCAAATATATCAATCGTGTAAAAAAGTTGGATGGATAGTTCGCAATTAGCTTGGTGAAACAGTGATAAAATAATACTGCCACGTACGTTCTATTAAATTTTACAACAACTACCGTTTCAGATAGTATTGAATGATAGATCTTCTCTTCATAAATAAGGTAAGACTCTTGAACAGCGATCTATAGAATTTCAAAAATCAAAAACTAATAGACAAATAGACTTGAAAGAAAGAAAAAAAAAA
>NW_010928393.1:0-467 GCF_000633955.1 Camelina sativa | reverse complement strand
CTTGTCTCCTTGTCCCCTTAGCTTCTTTAAATAGAGCTTGATTCGATGATGTATCTCTCACACTCTCTCATTGCTTAAAGCAAGTTAAAGTCAAGTTTAAAATATCTCTCAAAGTTCATCTTTTTGCTCAAGCTTAGCTCTTTTAGTTTTTGGGTCACTAACCTATTAACTTTAAGCTTTGAGTCTATTCCTTTCAGTTCTATTCGAAAATGTCTTCAAAAATTACTAGGAAGTCTCAACAAGCGGCTGAAAGCTTCCTGGATTGTTGTGATGCTCGCCTTGTTTCAAGAGGAGAAGCTGGAAGAACCACTCGACCGAGTGGTGGTCCAAGTAGGCGGTCGAGTGAAGCACCGAATGTCAGAAACCAGTCAGCTGAGGAGGACCCTGAGCGAAATGAGAGTGAAGAAGAGATGGATTTAACTCTTAGGGAGCACATAAGGAGACACAAGGCTAAGGGGAAGAGGCCA
>NW_010928392.1:0-467 GCF_000633955.1 Camelina sativa | reverse complement strand
GAATGAAAAAAGTTTTAGTGACAAGAAAATATATTTTTACAAAGCTAATTTAGTTTACTGGTTTATCCTACATATTCTAAATACAAAAGGTGTATTCTAAAATTTGTATATCATATTTTATCCATCTAAAACGACAATAAAAATAACATATTTTTGACATTATATGGATCTTCAAGTCTTTTTCATCATTTCCTAAGAATTTATCTTCACTTTCTTTGAAATTTTTACTAAATCAATTGCAAATAGTAGTTTATGAAAAATTGTCATTTGTTAATAGAATGCATAGATAGACAAATTTTTGAATATTTATTTATTTATTTTCAATTCCCCTTAACGAATATTAAAATATTTCAATCTATAGAAAGTCAGATTATTCAAAACTTGAAAAACAAGTACAATACTAGGTTTCTTTGTTAAATAATTGTGATTTTCATTTTTTGTTTTCTTTTGTTTTTTTTTTTTTTTTT
>NW_010928391.1:0-467 GCF_000633955.1 Camelina sativa | reverse complement strand
GTAGCGAATAAAGACATTCTCTTCACCTACCAATCGTCAGCCGAATCAAAATTTCATTAAGATACATCAAATAATTGCCTCTTATTGCTATGCTAAGCAGAGAGATTAGTTTGTATCTCTTGCAAATTTTCTTTCAATCTTAGGTGTTTAAACAATAATTTAGATGTTAGTGTTTTTTTTTAAGGGCCACTTTTATATAAAACGGTAGCACGATCATTCGGAAAAAAAATCACAATTTCTCTAAGAACTCGTCAACTACTTGGTTCAAGAGACTCCGGTTATATTGACATTTTGCGCCGGTACTATAAACATTTGGAGCTATTTATTTACTCTCCAGTCTCCAGTATCATCCATAACGCTGCAGCCAATCAGCCATATTCATCAGTTAACCGATGATTCGATATTGGTTTGCGTTTATCCTTTTCTAATATATGCGTGTGGTTTGCGTCTACGTCTATATATTTTTT
>NW_010928390.1:0-467 GCF_000633955.1 Camelina sativa | reverse complement strand
AAGGATGTTGACAGGAGATCTCACTAAAGATGTTAAAATAGTCTTCAGTTTTTTCAAGCACAAATTATTTGATAAATTTTCATGTCAATGCTATTTTTACGGCTTAAAAGTCTTTTAGATCCAACAATTGTGTATTGAAAATGGAATAAACTCGGGGAGTTCTACAAACCATATTGTGTCACTGATGAGCAAAATTGTTAGTTGTTTTCTTTGAATCAATGGGACTCCTAAGTTTGTCTTTTAGTCATTTACTTTCAAGCCATCGAGTGTTTTGGTACGTTTGCTTTCGGTTGCATTCGTGGCTTTGTTTGAGACAATGATTATGTACCTTCTTTGGTTTGGGGTTATCACTCACCGTAAAGGTCAATACAAACATACTAAAGCCAATGGCGTTGTTATGCACTCACTAGACAAAAAGACAAAAAAAGTGATATTACCTCATAAGATTGTTTTTTGCTTCCTTGTTC
>NW_010928389.1:0-467 GCF_000633955.1 Camelina sativa | reverse complement strand
GTAGACGGTGAAGATTTTGACTCGAAGAAACATTGCAACAGGAAGTTGATAGGAGCGAGGTATTACATGGAAAGCCTATTCCGAAAGAACAAAACAGATAGCAGAATACCGGACACGGAGTACATGTCCGCAAGGGAAGTATTGCCTCACGGTACCCATGTGGCCTCGACAGCCGGGGGATCCTTCGTTTCAAATGTGAGTGTAAATGGGTTTGGAGTGGGCACAATAAGAGGCGGAGCTCCTGGTGCTCGTATCGCTGTCTACAAAGTGTGTTGGCAAAGAGTAGACGGAAGTTGCGCGAGCGCAGAAATAATCAAAGCAATGGACGATGCCATAGCAGATGGGGTGGACTTGATAACAATATCAATAGGCAGGCCTAACCCTACGCTGACTGAACTTGATTTATATAATCAAATCTCGTATGGAGCATTCCATGCAGTCGCCAATGGCATTCCAGTGCTCAGTGC
>NW_010928388.1:0-467 GCF_000633955.1 Camelina sativa | reverse complement strand
TATCTGAAGGAAGAAGAAGAAGGGGGCAGCAGATAACATGTCTGCGATTGTTTGCGGAAAGAGATCTCTGTTCGAGGACTTAGCCGCCGCTTCTCCTCCCGTCTCCAAGAAAATCCGTTGCTTTTCTTCGTCTTCTCCGGCTCGTTTTTCTCCTCCGATTCCGCCGTCTTCTTCGCTTCTTCTCGATCATCTCGCCGCGATTTTCTCCGATATGGATAAGCAGGTCGTTTTCCGATCTCCTGCCTCATGATTTGTTTTGCCTATATATATATATTTTTTTTTGTTACTTGAGCGGATGATTTTGTTGAATTTTTCTGATTGGGTGTCTCTCAAATATCGAAATGAAATTGTGCAGACGTGATTATCAGTACTGAACATATCTATAGATGTTTGTGATGGTTGTTGCTCATAAAATTCTTCATATTGGTGTGTGTGATTCTTGATTCGGATTAGTTATATTGTGAAAC
>NW_010928387.1:0-467 GCF_000633955.1 Camelina sativa | reverse complement strand
TGACTATTTTGCTTGTGAGTGTGACAATGTCAATTACCAAAACCCGTAACAATGTTTACAAAACTTTACAAGTTCATAGGCATTGACCTTAAAGAAACAAGTTCATAATCATAGACATACAAGCTTACAAGTTCAGAACCAGTTGTATTTAGACATAACCACACTTACCAGTAAAGCAATGACAATAACAATTACCAAAACCATCATTTCAAAACAATTTCTAAACTTATTTCTGCTCTTCCCTTGCTCAAACACTATCTTCTCTAACTGGGCTATTTTCTGCTCAGTTTCATTACGGATGTGTGAGTCATAGTCAGAAGCGAATGTGATGCTATCTACCTTCTCCATCAGCAGTTCACATTGTCTGTTCATCTCACTTATCTCCTCCATGACTGCTGCACCCACCACTTGTGGATATGGATATCGCCATCATCAACATTCCCACATGTGAAGAACCTGCATTAACA
>NW_010928386.1:0-467 GCF_000633955.1 Camelina sativa | reverse complement strand
GTACTTTGTGTCTACCGTTGATCGGATCATAACCCAAAAATCCTGCTTGGGGTCTGCCTTGGTTGCAATCAAGTTTAGGTAGTGTGAAGAAGCTTTTCATGATAGGGTTTCTAATAAACATGACATGTCTAAAAGTTTCCACGTAAATCAAGCCGTGGACGGATTCGTAGCGTCGGATATTATCATTATTGGGGATTGTAAACTGAAAACTCTCCACTTTAGGACCAGTGTGTAGCGGAGACGCAAAAAAGAAGAGCTTGTCCTTTTTTCTGAAGATTAGCATAACACAATGCCGTGATGACATTGACCGTGTCACGACCGAGTTGATGAAACCTGGAGTGGTGGTTATTGAATACCAGAGCCTGGAGACGGAGCTAAGTCTCACAATCGATATAGCTGGCAGTCTTAAGAATATCTCAATGATTAAATCAAGGGGAATATGCTCTGAAGACTGTATTGTTCTCTGG
>NW_010928385.1:0-467 GCF_000633955.1 Camelina sativa | reverse complement strand
ACATGATTGAAAAATATCATGATGCAATGGCTATATGTCGATGGTATAGAAACCCTGATTTGTTTATCACAATGACAACAAACCCAAAGTAGGAAGAAATCACTGAACACTTGAAGACTTATGGAAACGATGCATCAAATGACAGGCCTAGCATAGAATGCAGAGTGTTCAAAACAAAACTAGATAAGCTGTTACGCAACTTCAAAAAAGGTCTCTTTTTCCCTCGACCAGTTGCAGGTTAGACAAAATAAATTATTATACTTACATATCTATCAAATAATTTGTTCAAACAATTTCAAATATTGTTGTATAAACAGTTGTCTACACTATCGAATTTCAAAAGAGAGGACTGCCTCATGCACACATACTTCTATGGCTGCCAGAAGATCATAAAAGCCTACACCAAAGGATATAGATAATTACATATCAGCAGAAATACCAGATAAAGATAAAGATCCAGAAGGTTA
>NW_010928384.1:0-467 GCF_000633955.1 Camelina sativa | reverse complement strand
AATATGGGTACTTTCTTGAATCATTAGACTGTTTTCTATTTTTTTTTTGGCATCATTCGAGATTAGGATTGATTGCTCAATCTTTTGGTAAAACAGTCCTTATTATAGCTTGATCATGTCATATGATATGTGTTTAGATCGGTTTGTCTCTTTTACGTGTAAATATGTAGGTCCCGTAATGTGGTGAAGCAATTTATCGTAAACTTCATCCAGAGTAGGAGACTTATCACGTCCTTCAACTTTGTAGAAACTAGGTTTCCACAATGAATTTATTTGATAGGGAAAAAATTTAAAGACGTATTCTCTCAAAGAAACTCGATTCAAGCTTAAGAACAAAAAGGGATTTAAATCTCTTGGGAAAGAAGTTAGGTTTTCGCTGAAGAATAATGAAGAGATTAGGGTTTTAGTATTAATTGCTCGATGATTTACAATGGAGAAGTCTCCCCTTATTTATACTTTTTGTTAGA
>NW_010928383.1:0-467 GCF_000633955.1 Camelina sativa | reverse complement strand
CTTAAGAAACCAGCATGGTTAATCGCGACCGCCAACATCTTCGTCGTAATCCATGTCATCGGTAGTTACCAGGTCAGTTTTTTTCTAAACAAGAAAATTTAACCAAGTCCCATCTTGGTACAAAGAACCGTTTTTAACCAGACCTAAACCAAAAAATCTGGTTTTGTTGTAGATCTATGCAATGCCGGTGTTTGACATGATGGAGACTTTATTGGTCAAGAAGCTAAATTTCAGACCGACCACAGCTCTTCGGTTCTGTGTCCGTAATTTCTACGTTGGTAAGTAAATTAATTAAAATTCTCGTTTAGTAGTTTTTCATAATTCTATGTGTATTTACTTTTTTAAAACTATAAATTACAGCTGCCACTATGTTTGTTGGTATGACGTTTCCGTTCTTCGGTGGCCTTTTGGCGTTCTTTGGTGGATTTGCGTTTGCTCCAACCACATACTTTGTAAGCTTTCGATTT
>NW_010928382.1:0-467 GCF_000633955.1 Camelina sativa | reverse complement strand
TTTTTTTTTTTTTTTATCTTCTACTCTACATACATGATATAGTACTAGCACCATCTCGATCAAAATATTACGTAAAAAAGATCATCTTCAGCATTAGCTCTAAGCTAACATGATAGACCTCGAAAAAGTACACTCTTCATTGGCATGTGTAGTTCTTTCTCAGCAGTGTTTAACTATGCTGCAAACATTTTGCATCATGCATGCAACCCCTTGTCTCATGCTAGCTAGTTGTATCAAAGACAAAGTTTTTTACGAATCATTCGACAACCATCTTACCTATAAAACATTTCTAATAGAAGGAATATGTTAAGAGCACTCTAGTAATTCAATTTTTCATCTCCTTACATTTTGTTTTCCTTATATAGTTAAACTGGTCTCTGCGAAGTTAAAATAAGACACTGAGAGATCCTCTAGTGTCATAATTCTATTGCTGGTGTTTGGTTTTTTTTTGTTTTGTTTTTTTTTTT
>NW_010928381.1:0-467 GCF_000633955.1 Camelina sativa | reverse complement strand
ATGGAAGTCGACCTAGTTATATGTTTTGATGCTAATGTATCCCCTCTAAGGATGATTCAACGGATGGGAAGAACCGGAAGGAAAAATAATGGTCGAGTTGATATCCTTCAGCTCGCTTGATTTATGCACTTCTCATTGATTCTTCCATTACAAATCTTTGCAGTATCACCTTTTCATTGGAAAGCTATTATGCCATTCCTTGACTAGCCTTTACTAGTTCTTGCTTGTGAAGGGTCAGAAAAGAACAGCTATATGCGAAAGCAAGCAAATGGACGGGCCATTAAAAAGCACATGCGGAATGGAGGAACAAATAGTTTTAATTTTCATCCGAGTCCAAGGATGGTAGGCGCTGTTAAAAGCTCTTTCTTTTTTAATACTTCGTTTTCCTTACCTTTTTGCTTCAGTTACTTCTAATAACATATCCTTGTCATGTATTAATTACAGATTCCCCATATTTATAAGCCAGA
>NW_010928380.1:0-467 GCF_000633955.1 Camelina sativa | reverse complement strand
AACCTCTATTGTAGCCACCTTGGTTCTGCATGTAGCATAACTCCTCAATTGGATCAACCTCCCCATCTGGGACCTGTATCTGCGCAACTTCACAGACAGAAATAACCTGCTTCTGTTGACCCAACAAAATCCTGACAAATTTCTCCTGAAGAGCCTTGATTTCCTTCCTGGTGTTGTCATCAGTATCGTTGTTGCTCATAACAGTCCTATCATAATCCTCATTGTAGTTTCCGTCAGATTGAGCTAAGTTCTCAACNCATTGTAGTTCCCGTCAGATTGAGCTAAGTTCTCAACAAGCTCCCAACCATCTTCAACATCCTTGTTCAGGAAGTTGCCATTGCTTGCAGTGTCAAGCATCATCCTGAACTTAGGCAGAACGCCCCGGTAGAGAGTACTAAGGAGGGATTCCTGACTAAAACAATGGTGAGGACATTTAGTAGTGGAGCTCTTGAATCTTTCCCAAGCTT
>NW_010928379.1:0-467 GCF_000633955.1 Camelina sativa | reverse complement strand
AAGATTATCTCAATATTGTTTTAAAGTTATTGTATATATATCTTAATATTTTTTTTATAAACACTATATAAAATTTTATTTTAAAAAAATATATTCAGATATATACGAAGTTCTTCTCAAAACAATATATTCAGTTTTAAGACGACACAACAAATAAATAAGTTTTTTTTCAATTTATTTTGCAGCTAATTTTTAGAGTTTTTAATTATTTTGTTTTCGTTAAACACATGTAAAAATATTCTTTCTTAAAACCAAATAAAATATTATTTGTTAAGTCTGGTAAAAAAGCATAACTAATTGTTTTGCTATAACACAGGAAAACAACTTTCAGGTATAAATATATCTCGCTCTATAGACTTGTACTAGGTGTTAACATCCAAATTGGTCCTAATTAAAGGAGATAATTTTAAGTTTTTCACTATTTTGGTCCGTCGCCAAGGACGGTAGAACGTAGTGTTTCGTTTCTA
>NW_010928378.1:0-467 GCF_000633955.1 Camelina sativa | reverse complement strand
TCCTCTGTTAGATTGAGAGCGCACAGTGCAAGAATTGCATCGTATGGGCCAAAAGTGACACTTTGGCTAGGGACATAATCAAGCAAGCACCAGATACTACAGTAAGTAGAAAATGGTTATTTCAATTGAGAAGTTGAGAGCCAGTTTCTTGCTCATTACTTGAGACTGTACTTAAATTTTATCTGGCAGGTGGGATACATTGTGATGGTGGATCATTCAACTGGGGTGAGAAGCAACCTGCTAAGAATGAAGGGTGCTAGGGTTGTGGGAGTCTATCATCCCTTGATCGATGAAGAATTAGTCAGAGTCGTGCGTCGGTAAGCAATATGTTCCGATGTTTCCAACTGAAAACATACCCACCCATCATTTTCCATGTGTTTACAACCATGCGTGATCTGATCAACAGGAGAAACAAAGATGTTTATGCGTGGACTGTGGATGATGCTGATTCTATGAAAAGGATGCTT
>NW_010928377.1:0-467 GCF_000633955.1 Camelina sativa | reverse complement strand
TGCATAATGTTTTCTTTAGGATGATGATCCATATGTCCGGAAGACGGCCGCTATTTGCGTTGCTAAGCTTTTTGACATAAATGCTGAATTGGTTGAGGATAGGGGTTTCCTTGACGCCTTGAAGGATTTGATATCAGATAACAATCCGATGGTTGTTGCCAATGCTGTAGCAGCCCTTGCAGAGATTCAAGAGAATAGTACTAGCCCCGTATTTGAGATCAATAGTACAACCCTTACGAAGCTCCTTACCGCTCTAAATGAATGCACTGAGTAAGTCCTCTCCTTATCGCCGTTTCTATTGTTTCACTGCATTCTGTTTAGTATTGAATATTTATGGCCAGTCGTCGAAAGCTTTCCTAGTCTAAGAACATAAAAGGTATTGACCTAAGATTAGAGGTTAGTGGAACGGTGATGGATTATGAAATTGCTAGCTAGATGTGGTATGGCCTCAGTTGTTTATGCTTTGT
>NW_010928376.1:0-467 GCF_000633955.1 Camelina sativa | reverse complement strand
CATCAGCATGCGGTCTTCCATGATTTAGACGTGAAAGGGAAAATTAAACCAAACAAATTGTGGGTAAAAAATTTCAAACTTTGAAATGATCAATGACCCTTTCCCTACATGAGCTCAAAAGGGCTAACCACTTCACTTCTGTCTTGTCCGCAAAAGAATTCCAATGTAGTCTTTAATATATTAGCAAGGCATAATGATGATGATAATGATGATATGTGTCACATAAGATGAAACCAAACGTAAAATGACCACCACCTAGTCTCTGGTTGAATGATTTTTACTGGAATTGCGGAAAGAGCAGGGCACTCTCATCCTGCACCGTATACAAGACGTTGAACCCATAATAAAATGAAGATTATAAGATCTTTCTAGCCATCCGGGACTAATGGAAACTGATATTCAGATTCCTTTTCTCATGAAAGATCTTAGCCTTTTGCTTAACCAATATATCATCAGCTTCAAAGACC
>NW_010928375.1:0-467 GCF_000633955.1 Camelina sativa | reverse complement strand
TCATCTTAGTTAGTATAGCTCTTTCATAAATAACATTCTAAACCCATGGCCATAAGTTCTATATAATTTGTTGTTTCTTTAAACACAACTACCTCTCATTACTACGAGATATAAACAAATTATTCGTCTTAAATTAAACAAAAGAAATTTGTCATGATTAGTAAGAGCTAAAGGATTATATATGGCGAAACTTAGAAGGTGTTTTTCATTGGTAAATTTTCACAGAATTAGAGTCTAATCGCAATCCACTCCAACACATACAGACATCACTATCGCCTAAATACATGTATTTTAATTTACTAAATTCTACAATTAAGCAGACTCATGTATGATTTCACCAACAAAGGCACGTGCTCTGCACATGGCTGCCAACGGCCTAGCTCTAGGCATTGTGAGTCCTCCACCTTCAGTCATATCCACCTTTTCTTCTCCAATCCTCTCCCATTCAAAACATTGAATCAGACACC
>NW_010928374.1:0-467 GCF_000633955.1 Camelina sativa | reverse complement strand
TCAACAATATAATAGGAAATTATTAATTTAAGCACTATTTATTTGTTTTACATATAACACTCTTTCTTGAGTAAGACTTCTCAATAAGATATCACTCATTATGAAGCTCCATAGGTGGAAAATACGATATTAAAAATTACTTTGATAGAAACATTAGAAAACACCATTAAATAGTGTTAATCATTTGGCCAACTAGTAACAAGTAATTTTTATTAGTAGTCAACTGAATGTTTCCAATAATCATGAGTTCTACAACTACGTTTATCTAAGTACAACTGAACAACTACATACAACTATGTTCATCTTCCTATAATATATGGGTCCACATAAGGCTGTAAGACAGTGTGAATGGAGATATAATGTGATATAATGTGATCAATCTACCAGCTCAAGAACTAAGTCTATCATCAAAGACAAATCGCTCTACCAAGTTAATTTAACATCATTATATATATATATATATATAT
>NW_010928373.1:0-467 GCF_000633955.1 Camelina sativa | reverse complement strand
TGATCGTGGTTTACTCCAACGGTGTTGTCAGCAACAATTGTCCCGTAAATGTCGTCTTCTTTGATCTCTGATGTGTGAACATATTCCACGGGTTTAACTTCTAAAACACCGGTTAAACCAACCTATGCACATTTAAGTGGTAACACTAAAACAAATTAGAGTGGTAATTAACATTAAAAAACAAATTTGGGAATATCGATCTTTTTACATACATGGTCAAATCTTATTGTTTATTCATGCTAGAGTTGAAATGTTTTTTTTTCTTACATTTATTTGCTGTTTACGGCTAAATATTTATTATATATATATCTGTTACTTTTCGGTTTGCAGTCTTTTTTATTTATGATAAAAGTGTTGCGGTCTTTGTATTTACATTTAGAATTTTCAACTATTGTATCATAAATAGACCAAAATATAGTGTTTCTTTTAAATGTAACTATGTAAGCATATTTAATGTACAAAGAGAG
>NW_010928372.1:0-467 GCF_000633955.1 Camelina sativa | reverse complement strand
ACCCTCGTTCTTTTTTTGTCTACCTTTCCCATATGTCTATATTGGACAAATTCTAAATATGGACATGATCATATTTTGCAGAGAGTACAATATTGATGGTATCAAGGTCAAGCGCAGTTTCTTCAAAGAGTTATACACGCCAAAACACTGGGTGGATACACCTGTAAGTTACTTCCGACCTTTCAAAGAGTTTGGCATCATTTATATTTATATTAGTAATGGAGAAATAAATGATTATTGCAGCACATGGAAGCAATGCTCAGCCTTATCTGGAGGCGTTACGGGGATAAGTTTCGGGAGTCCAGAGTAGCTGTCCTTGACACATGGTTCTCCAGCATGTTAACCACTGACTTAAGGCGTTACCAGAATTGCAAACATAAGGATACCTTCGCCTGGAACAGCATTATTAAAAACTATGTCAGAGGGGATGTCCCTAACCGATCGGACAGACTGGCATGGTACACCGA
>NW_010928371.1:0-467 GCF_000633955.1 Camelina sativa | reverse complement strand
ATTTTATCCCACAACAGGTTTAAACAGAGAAAATAGGCTAAAACCGAAAGACAAAATTGATTTGAAGCAGTAATCAGCTATGTTACTCTATCTAGGGTTATAATATGATACAATCCAATGAATTTGACTTATTAGAAGAGTTCCGGTTGAATTAGGAGTGTTTAGACACCACTTTTACCCATTTTGTCCCGCAACAGGCTAAAACCGAGAAAACATTGATTTGAAGTAGTAAACAGCTTTGTTAATGTTTCTAGGGTAAGAATGTGTGACAGTGAAATGCATTTTACTAGTTTAAGAGGTCGGGATAAATTTGGAGTGTTTAGACAACACTTAAACCCGTTTTATCCCAAAACAGACTTAAATCTAAAAAACAGACTAAAAACGAGATAAACCATTGATTCGAAGCAGTAAACAGCTACATTATTATTTTTAGGGTCAAAATGTGTAACAATCCAATGCATTTGACT
>NW_010928370.1:0-467 GCF_000633955.1 Camelina sativa | reverse complement strand
GAATGCTACAAGTGGGGAAGCTTCTTTTAAGCATCAAGATCCTGTATTGGAGGGAGAGGCTAGTGAGCAACCAGCCACTGGAGGGATTGATTTCAGGACAATCCTTAATCTTGCTGAGACATTAACTCATTCTAGAGATCCTCAAGTGAGGGGATTTGTGAAAATGCTATACACAATATTATTCAAATGGTTTCCGGATCAGCCCTTTAGGGTTCAAATGCTAAGGAGACTTGTAGATAGATTCACCAGCCCTACGAGTAGCAGCCACGATTTAGACTTAGACTTGGAGATTCTAGCTATTCTGATTTTTCAAGAGCAAGAGGTTGCTAGACCCGTTTTAGCCATGCTGAAAAAGGCTGTGGAACATGCAAATATTGACAGGGCAGCCCTGTGGCATCAATTGCGTGCAAACAAGGAAGAGCTTGTCCGGTTGAAGGAAGAAAAGAAGACGGAGATTCAATCTATGA
>NW_010928369.1:182-467 GCF_000633955.1 Camelina sativa | reverse complement strand
CCAAAGTGTTTGGTGAACTCCATGTCTTCTTGGATTAGGTTGTTGATGGCTCTCTTTATCTCAAAGACTCGGTTTAAATTGGTAGTGTTACCGAACACATTTTGTAGTGTGTCCCATAGGCCCTTAGCCGTTTCACAGTAAGAGTAGGCTTCGAGTATTGGAGCATCAAGAGAGTTCTGGATGATGGCAAGCACACTTTGGTCCTCGTGGAACCACTTGTCTTCGCCGCTAGTGACCACTCCTTTGCCGTCTTGGGTAGGCTCTTCCTTGGGAGCCTCCTTTGTG
>NW_010928369.1:0-125 GCF_000633955.1 Camelina sativa | reverse complement strand
AAATAGTTCTCTCCTTTGAGAGTCACTGGAACAATCAAGGTCTTGGTGCCTTCCATGGAGTTTTGTCCGTTGGTCAAAGCTATTATCCAACAGTTAAAGAGAGATGTCTCTCAAGTCGAAACAGA
>NW_010928368.1:0-467 GCF_000633955.1 Camelina sativa | reverse complement strand
GTTCCGACGAGGTAAAGCCCAGGTTTGAGAGGACCCTGAAAGGAAAGCAGATAGATTTATAGTCAGAAAATGGAATAACTCCAAAAAAGCCCTAATTGAATTTGATCAAGAAACAAAGAGATGAGTGAACTTACGCGTTTTGAATCATCCTTGGCTACAGAGTCGGCGAACTCCGACGAAGAACAAAATGAAATTGCGGCGGTTCTGGAGAGAACCGGTGAACGGAAGAGAAGTGAAAGAGGAGAATAGAAACGAAGGGAAGCACAAGGAAGACAAAGTCTCGCCATTCCCGCTCACAGTTTGGTGTTACCTTCTTCTTTCTCTTGTTTATCTTCCAAAAAGTTAAAAATGGTGTTTTTAGCTTCTCTGTTCTCAAAAAAAAAAAAAAAAAACATAACATTCTCTGTTCTCTTAAACCCTAACCAAACCGAACCAAAGTGAAAAGGTTTGGTTGTCAAAAAAAAAAA
>NW_010928367.1:0-467 GCF_000633955.1 Camelina sativa | reverse complement strand
TCCGAGACGTAAGCCGAACACGCAGGATCTTCTTGCGGTACACTAATTATTGCAAATGCGAGACCCTCATCTTGAAGTTCCTTCTCAAAAGCAGAATGAGAACAAAGCAAAGATGGTTCCGACAGTTTAGCCTTCTTCGAAGAATCAAAAGAATCTGGTGGAGCCGGTGTCGTCTTGAATGCGTGCTCTCTAGAAGGTAGAAGCAAAATATTATGTGTCTCCCAAATGAACTGATAGGTGTTACGCACACCGTCATGTATAATCTTGCGATCATATTCCCAAGGTCGCCCCAAGAGGAGATGACTAATGTCCATAGGAGCCACATCAAAATAGAACCGATCCTTGTAGAATGGTCCAATGGAGAAGGGAACCAACGACCGCTGTGAGACACGAGTAGCCACACCGTCTTGAAACCATGACAGCGAATATGGTCTCGGGTGAGCTTCCACTGGTAATCCAAGTTTTTT
>NW_010928366.1:0-468 GCF_000633955.1 Camelina sativa | reverse complement strand
CTCTCTCTCTCTCTCTCTCTCTCTCTCTCTCTCTCTCCACTGTTCTGATTCTGATTTTGAGTCTCTACTAAACTCTCTCTATCCATCTATCTAATGGTGACTGAGAGTGAGAGAATAAACATACACAAACACACACAAACGCAAGGGGATGATGTTGGGCTTTTAGCAAAAATATATTTATATGGGCCTATTGGTTCATAAGTAAAGCCCAATCCTTTTCCTTTCTGCTTCTAAACGGATCAGAAGACTAGTACAATCTCGTTTTCTCCCGGAAAATTAGCACCAAAATTGGAGTAAAAAAAAAAAAATCAAAGAGGAAGATCAGTGATTCTGTTGTTTATGATCATCATCATCATTATGTTGACTAATTCTCACTGTTCCAATTCTGAGTCCTTCTATTCCACGAACACTAAAGATCTCCGGTGAATCTACTGCCACGCTGGCAATCTCAAGCCTTCCTTCGCTTCT
>NW_010928365.1:0-468 GCF_000633955.1 Camelina sativa | reverse complement strand
TTTTCTTCACAAGGCCTCTCAGTAAACCTTTCATGAGAATTTTGTGATGTTCGAACATTATCACCAGCTCCAGCCTCAAGACCTGCTTCTGCCTCAACTTTAGACGTATGATCAACAAGATCACTAGTACCACGTTTCCTGGTCGGCTTTCTCTTCCTTCTCTTAACCATGGTATTAATTTGGAAGTTAAGCCCCTTGTTGAGCTCATAATCTCCTTCGAGAAACTCTCCACCAATATCAATTTGCTCGACTTTGGAACCAGAATCTAGACCATTGCCTTCATTCCAAGTATTATTATCAGATTCAACTGTCGCAATTTCAGAGGCATTTTCTTCGTCACTTCCATTTGAATTTAAAGCTGATGAAGCCACATCATCTGATTCAGAATGACCTGATAATCTTCTGATCCTTTTTCTCCTTCTTAATGCTCCATCTTCCACGTCATTTATACTCTGCCCACCATCGCTG
>NW_010928364.1:0-468 GCF_000633955.1 Camelina sativa | reverse complement strand
CACCGTTCGACACGAGTGAGATAAGTACCAAAGCTTTTCTTTTTATATAATTCCTTGACACCGAGAGAAATACCATTTTGTTTTGTTTGTTAATTATTGTCAAGATAATTACCATTTTTATAAAACATTATATGTCATACGAAAAATATACTCAGCTTTTTCGGGCAAATAGAAACTGATTTTGTTACTTGAAAATATATAATTTGTGTGATATGATATGATTGAGAAGCACTTCGTATGTGTACTTTCGAAGATGTCGAGCTATAATAATACCAGATTAAAAGAAGAAAAGAAAAAAAAAGTATATACATACAAGAGAATGGGATCTAAAAGAAAAAGCCAAGTTTGCCCTTCAACGCCATAGCTATGGAAAGATTTTGATCCCACAAAAACACATTCCATGCATCACAATATCTCTCTCCTCTCTCTCAAGACTTTAAAAATCAAACACAATCTCTGATGGGAAGT
>NW_010928363.1:0-468 GCF_000633955.1 Camelina sativa | reverse complement strand
AAGGTGATCTTGGTGTACTCTTGTTTCAAATCCCTATTCAGGTATAGACTCTATTTCTTCTAGAGCTGAATTCAGGGTTCTTGATACTTTGCTTTATTCAGATTTTGATTGGAAAGGTTTTAGATTTGAGTTTAGTTTCTACTAAGGGTTTTTGGGGGTTTTAATGGTGAACGAACAAGTGGGTTTTGGCGACTTGGATCAATGGTTCTAGTCTTATTGTCTCTAATTATATTTGAATGATTAGCCCTTATAATGTTTGACTTTATTATTTGGAAATTGGACGAGTAAGAGTGACATTATTATTTACAACTTCCTGACTCCAGAACCTATACTTAGTTGAAAGAGTAAACAATATCAAGAGTTCCTAATTTTGTATAGTTTTTTTTTTTTTGAATAACTTATTTTGATATTTGTATGGCATGAACTTAGGTTATTCTGTGCCCGTTGTAGTTTCCTTGTTATAATTTA
>NW_010928362.1:0-468 GCF_000633955.1 Camelina sativa | reverse complement strand
TCAAAATGCTACCAAATTCATGATTTTTAGAAACCTTATCTAATGAACTATCTCCCCACAAACTCAGAGAAACCCCACTTTCAGGTCTCAAGCACAAACGCAACACCATTGATAGTGATTGAAACTCTGAAACTAATCAACAACTTGAACCTATCCTTACCATACAATGCACAAATTAACTATTCCACTTGAAATATAAACAATATGTCCTCCAATATATCATACTCAATGGATAGAGATAAACCAGTCATTTCTCAATCTAAAGAACCTCCCAAAAATCTCATTCCAAGCACAAAGATCATCAAAAAGTTTCAGATTTCATCATCTTTATAACTACACGAAAAAAAACTCTTTAAGTCTCTAACCTCTGAGGCTCTAGATTGAAGCTGATTAACATAATCCTGTAGCAATTTCGCCTCAGTCTCTTGCCTCTCTATCTCTTCGAGCTCTCTCTTGGCAATCTCCACT
>NW_010928361.1:0-468 GCF_000633955.1 Camelina sativa | reverse complement strand
CAATGTGTTTCTTGAACAGCTCTAGCTTTTCCGAGTCCAGCTTAGGGCTTAGTTGCTTAATGTATCTTTTCATGAACATCACAAATTGTTTCTTATCAAACGATGGTTGCTCCTGCCAGAATAATTTACCCAAGTGTTAATCTCATAAGGTATTCTTACATGAAAATAATTGAAGATTAAAAAGGTCCTTTGAATATTATTACCTGAAGCCTAAAAGTATCGAGGATATCAACAACCTTGACAGCTTGATCATCGACTCCTTCGTCTTCACCGCCTTCCTCAGCCGATGGATTCGCACCAATGTCAAAATCCATAGCTCCTTTCACAACCCACTGATGAACAACAAAAACACATAACAATACATCAACTTTAATTTCAACCAGCGCGCTGATCGTTAATAAAGAAAGTCAAAGCTTTAGATAAAAATAGTACCTTTCCTTCAACTTCCCATAACATGCCGTTTTCGAG
>NW_010928360.1:0-468 GCF_000633955.1 Camelina sativa | reverse complement strand
TGCATGAGGCTGTTGGCCCAATGGGAAAATAAATGCCGGGCCATGCTATAAACGAAACAAAACCAAAGAGAAGACCAATCAAACCCCAGAACTCCAAGAGAAAGATACTTAAAATGATTTAACGCTAGAAGAAAATACAACAAACTTACCATGATGTTGTTACCAGCTCCTGCAGGCAGAGCTTGCTGGAGTAATATTTGCTTCCGTTGGGCTGTATCTGAGCTGTTAGGTGCAGAAAGAGAGCTCTTCTCGGGTATAGTGTTTGGACTTCTGCTCAGAACACTCCCTTGTAGCTCTGCAGAAGGCATGAGACTAAGATTGCAGGCATTTGACCCGTACAACGGTACCGATCCTGCTGTTGCAGGCCAGAAAGGATTTATTTTCGTGAATTGCTGGTGATAATGGATATTCCGAGCGATAAAACAGTGAGTTGCACATCTCTTTGGCCTTGGTTGGTTAAATAACAAA
>NW_010928359.1:0-468 GCF_000633955.1 Camelina sativa | reverse complement strand
GAATCTCAGGGTCTACTATAATCTCTGGTGGTGGAATCTCAGGGTCTGTAATATTTGGTGGTGGAGTCTGAGGGGGTGAAATCTCTGGTGACGAAATATCGGGTGCTGGATTTTCTGACGGTGGAATCTCAGGATCCACTATAATCTCCGGTGGTGGAGTCTTATTTGGTGAAATATTGGGTGGCGAATTAGTCATAGGTGGTGATGTGTCTGGTGGCGAAATTGACGGTGGGGTGCCCTGTGGAGGGGATGGTAGTGGACAAGTACAAGGTGGACATGCCATTGGAGGTGGTGGAGGCGGATGGTGAGGGGGTGGTGGCGGGCGACGAGGGCGTGCAGGTTGACCGCGAGGGGGTGGAGGCGGGGGGAGACGAGAAGGAGGTGGGCCGCGACGGGACGGGCTCTCAGCGTCAACTTGGCTGAGCAAGAGAATGCTGAGTATTGCAAGGACGACTGCTAAGGTTTTCG
>NW_010928358.1:0-468 GCF_000633955.1 Camelina sativa | reverse complement strand
TGCGGAACACGTGGCATACGTTCAGCTTGGGACTTCTTTGATAACTCGGAGTTCCCTAGATGATTATGATGAATAACTCGTTGAGCTGTNCAGACTGCGGAACACGTGGCATACGTTCAGCTTGGGACTTCTTTGATAATTCAGAGTTCCCTAGATTATTATGATGAATAACTCGCTGAGCTGTTGATTGCACTTGATTGCGCTGCTTTTGGTGTAGCAACAAATGCTGATGGTTAGAAGGTGTAACTGACGGGCTAGAGGTGGATAAGATGTTACATGGGGTCGCAGGTGAGCTCTGGCTTTGGATGCTATTTTCTGAATGTAATTGCATCTGTTGTTGGGACGGAGACGAAGTACCAGGGAAAGCTTTTGGCAGTTGCTGTGACTGATTTGAAGACAAGGGAGGAACAAATGGTTTAGTTGGCAGATGCGTGCTAGTAGTAGTCCCTGCGTTAGACTGCTGATCTG